>NW_009952448.1:44653-100630 GCF_000747805.2 Chaetura pelagica | reverse complement strand
GCAGGGTTTTGTTACGGGTTTCGCTCCAGCCGCACCCCTGGAGCGTTGGGCTGCGTCAAAAAGAAAAAGAAAAGGAACAACAAAAAGCCCTTCGTGCTGCTCGGAACCGATTTTCGGCGGATCCGGCGCCTGGGAAGAGCCCTGCGCGTGCTGCTGGTGCTCAGGCCGGTTCACTTGTTGGCCCCTTCCTCTTCCATGTGGCTGCTCGTCTCCTCCATGGCTTCGCTTTCTTTTCCAACTGTTTTCCCCACTTGATGGTTCTGTAGGTTTCTTTCCATGTCTAAACCTTGAAAATTTACCTGAGGTGAACTTTCCAGAAGTTGCTTGTCTGGTACAGCTTGGTAGCAATTGTAGGAAGGGGGTTAACAACAGGCAGGGGAGGTGATGAACACCCTGCAGGTCCTCTGGTCTGGTTTTACCTGAGATCTGCAGCCCATCCCTCCAGCCCTCGGTAAGGGCTGGTGCCAGGAACCCACAGACTGGTGGGTGCTGTTGGTAGGGTTGTTTGTGTGCTCAAACGGGTGTCTGAGGGGATCTGGGTTAACAACCAGACATTCAGAAGTGTGTTTTACCGGTCCTTCCACATAGCTTGTTCCAGCCCAGCCACGTGCAGCCAGGGGGAGGTGGTGGTTTCAGTCAGCAGCTCCAGGCATTTATGTTGATAGGAGAACTGTAAATTAAAAAAAATAAAATAAAATAAGTGTATCTTTTAGTTTGGCTTTTGTTTTGGTCGTGCTTCTCTGCTGCTTCTAGACTTCTGGGGAGGAGATTCTTTCATTTTCATAACAGGATACCCACAAGAACACAGCAAACTTCTGAAATAACTTTGAACTAGCACCTGCAGAAGAGCAGGGCACCTTATTAAAAGCATTAACAGTTATTGTCCCTGCTTGTTGTGAATCAGAACTGTCTGGAGGAGCTGGTTCTCACCTTACTAGGCTGGCAGGGCCTCTTATCTCTAGCTCAGGAATGGGAGTTCTCGTTTTGTATGTCAAAGCAAAACTCCTTAGTTATAATTGGTTTACCCTTATCGGTATTACTGCTTATAAAGATTAGGTGCTTATATTTATTTCTTAAACCCAGGGAGGTAATTAGAATTGGGCTAAGACAAAACTGTTGCTGGGCAAGGGCATTTCAAAATACTGCTGTGGAAAAGCTATTTTTGCTTTTGGAAACGGGAAAGTGATCCTTGCAACCAGTGTTTAAAGAAGTATTTTTAAAGCTCTAGATGGAAGTGTTAATTCCTTTCTAATGTGTGGTGAACGGGGTCTAGTTCATCTTGTGTTCTTTTTCTTTGTTCTGTGGATGCTCCGTTCTTAATTTTGTTTCCTGTTGTTCAGGTGGCAGCTTTGCTGTAGGTGCATGGCTTCTTTCAGCAAAGTAGGTGGTGATCATAGCTGGCTTTTGTCCAGTTAAACATGCTCTTAAAAATGGACACGTGTGCCTCTCAGCAGTGTTGAAGCCATCAGCTCTAGTGGGTGTTGTGTTCCTCTCTGGGGACATTGGGGACCAGTTGGAGAGAATCCTGAGAGCTGCAGTGAGCTTGGTCAGGGATTCAGAAGTCACAAGGGGAAAGGAGAGAGAATTGCAGTTACAGATCTTCTCATTCTTGTCTCTAGATTAGTTGGGTCTTCAAGTTCTCTGTGTCTCTGGAGTACAGCTAAAAAGTAAGAGGTTTGAATAGTGTTTGGAAACTATTGCTGGATATTGGAGGAGTGGGCTGCCTAGGAAGTGTGGCCCATTGATGCAAGAAGGATGGGGACAGGCTGGAGAGGGTCCAGAGAAAGGGCCACAAGGGTGATCAGAGGACTGGAGGACCTGTCATATGAGGAGAGGCTGAGAACACTGGGTTTGTTCAGCCTTGAGAAGAGAAGGCTTCAGGGAGACCTTATCACCATGCTCCAGTACTTAAAGGGTAGCTCCCAAGGAGATGGAGACTCCCCATTTACAAGGAGTCAGATGGAAAAGACAAGGGGTCATGGGCACAAGTTGCTCCTGGGGAGATTCCCATTGGACACGAGGTAAATTTTTCACCATGAGGACAATCAAACATTAGAATGGTCTCCTAAGGAAGGTGGTGGGTTCCCCCACATTGAACAGTTTGAAGTCTCAGCTTGACAGGGTGCTGAGCATCCCATGTCAACTGGAGTAGTACCTAGAGAGGTTGGACCAGATGATCCCTGAGGCCCCTTCCAACCTGGCATTCTAGGATTCTGTGATCTCTGCCAGAGATTTTTTGATGGTAAATTGACTTGAGCAGTGATGTGGGTTCTGTAACCCTGCACTGCTGGGATGTGTTTTTTTCCTCACACAAACCATCTGGGCCTGTTTCTCCATGGCTGGAGGGTTGGCAGAGAGGGAAGCCCTTCCCTGGATGTGCAGAAAGATGGGTGCAGTGTGTTGGGAAGAGGCTCAACTGGTTGGGTAAAGGTGAAAGAAACAGAATCACAGAATCATTCTGGTTGAAAAAGACCTTTAAGATCAAGTCCAGCCATTGACCCAACTCTTCCCAGTCCAGTGCTAATGCATGTCTCTCAACACCACATCTACATGGCTTTAAACACATCCAGGGATGGTGACTCCTCCACCTCCCTGAGCAACTTGTCCCAGTGTTGAAGATATTTAATCTTCTAATAGCCAGCAGTGCCAGGTCAGTTAGTGACAGCAGACATGGTGACAGAAAACAATGTTGTGTATGACGAGCTCCGTCCTTGTGTGAGTGATGTATGGAAGTCAGCACGTGCTGTTTCTCTGTGTTGAGAGTTGCAGGAGGTCCCCTGCTTGGACCACAGTGTGGATGTTGGAACCTTTCCTCCCTGTGAGCTGGAAAGGGGTTTGTGCTGTGGCTTTTAAGGCCTGGGTGATCAGAGTTTCAGAGTGTTTGGGTAGACTAAACTCTGGTCACATCAAGGTGTTGACTACAAGTAGAAATTTATAGTTCAGAAGTAAACTGGGCAATTAGCTTCTTGATACATTCATGCTCAGTGATCTCTAATATTGTTAGTTTAGGTAGTTCCTCTGACATTAATCAACAAATTGCTTGTGTTTAAATGGCTTGTCATAAAGGAGAGTTACTTCTTGTATCTTTCTGAGATGGTTTGAGGTGGGGTGGTTTTTTGGCATATGCATTAGAAGGATGCAGAAACCAACCTTCCATACTACTAACCTCAGGCTGTTAATCCCCTCCAGCTGCATGTATTTGCCTTGAGGAGCTTGAGCTGCTCACTCCCTGTGTGAGACAAAAGGCTGGAAAACTGATTTGTGTCATTTGGTTTTTCAAATGTTTGAAAGGGTGAGTTAGAGGAGAAGGCAGCACGGGCTGTCTGTACCCACAGTGCCAGCAGGAGGGGGTACCACTTGGGGTTTGGGCTCAGTTGTTGAGTGTCTGGGACCTGCTTGCACTAGTACCAAGTGCAGGATGATGTTTCCTCTCCCCGTGAATGGTGTGGTGCAGTTGCAGGACACTGGGCAGATCCTGGTGCCTGTTTTTCCACAAGCTGGGAAGGCCGGGGCAGCAGCCTGGGAGTCCCTTGTGCCCTTCTGTTAATAAGTCCCAGCCCAGCAGCGAGGAGGGACAAGCTGCTCCGTGGCAGCTGTTGTGACATGGCAGTTGTTCTGCCCAAAGATGTCTGTCTGGAGACCACCTGCTTGTTCCCTGCCAGCCAGGAGCTGAATTAAGAGGATTTGTAGTTGTCTGTCAGCTGGCTCTGCCTTCTCATAACAGTGCCAACCTGAGCAAGTATTTCTTCAGTGACTGACTGTGATTTAATCTGAGGGAGAATTTTCTCTCTGTTTGCAGCTCTTTTGTGTTCTTGCCTTTAGAAAAGTAATGAAGGGTTATAAGCTAAATCCAAGTATTTTAATGTTGGTTTGCCTTTCCCTTTTACTTAGTGGACTGAGCTGAAATGTTCTTTGTTTTTTTGAGTGATGGAAAGGATTTTCTGCATCAGGGCTACATAAGGCAGAGCTGTAATGTGGTTATTTGAGGTCAGTGATCACATCAAGCCTTGGAATATCAATCTGTCCCTTATTCCTGTGACAGAGGCTTTGCAGTGCAGCTGCAAGGGCAAACCTGGCTGGTGAAGAGGTTCCCCCAGCTACTGGTTTCTCTCTATTCTTACGTTATTTGAGTTACACTGAAAGACCACAAATGTTTTCTACATGGGTGTTTTTATTTCTAATTATTTCTAATTGACATGGAAATGTTAGAATCTTCACTTGGTATTTCAGCACTTGAGCAAAATCCTCTTAGGCCACAGCTGTGTGTCCAGGACCAGGGTGTCATTTCTGTCTTCTGGAATTTGCTGCTTAAAAACCTTTATTTGGTGCAGAATCACTTTTTTGCTTCTGTTGCCTGTGAAGACTAGTGGAAAACCTACAGATGTGTTGTGGCTTTGGTCCTGTTTGATCACCCCAGACCCAGATGTGTCCCTCATGAAATCACCTCACTGGCTTTGCTGCTTCAAAGATCTGTTTGTATTGCTGGTTGGTGTGCATAAATGTGTAAGGGGGGGGAGTCTTTTGTTGCCTTTGGAAGATTTTTGCCCTTATTGTTCGGGAGGAACCTCAAGCAAAGAAGTGACTTTGCTGTATAAAAAAATCTTCCAGAACAGTGGTGATGCAGAAAAGAACTGGGGGTTCCTCCTGCTGTCCATGCTTCCAGCTGTTTGTGTCTCCTGCAAGAGGTAAAACTGGGATCTGCAGCAAAGGAAGAAGTGGCTGAAAAATTTCACAGGTCTAAGAATACTCTTTCCAAGGTGTATTCCAATGCTAGTGTGTTTTTCTGAAGGACAACATTTGAAAAGAAGATATGGTGAGGGAGCCCAAGAATGCCATCTCATCTGGATTCAGGTTTTTGCCTGGTGGTGTGGGTGCTTCAGGCTGTCCTGTGGCTTCCTGTGACAAAGGAACCCTACTAAAAACCTGAAACTTTGACTCTTTCCTTATTGATTTTAATTATCATCTTTTGTTGGCATGTTTGTGTGAAGAATAAGCTCCTCTGGTGACCTTTTCATCGATTATCTTCCCATGGTTTGTTGGGGAACCTTAGCTAGAGGGTTGTGCTGAAGGTGGGTTTGTTCTCAGTGCTGTGAAGCAGCTGTGAGTTTAAGCAGACTATGTGGATTGAGGTGGATTAGTGACACTCCAGGTTTTTGGATTGGTGGTGTTTTTTGTTTGGCCATAAATGCAGAATTGTTTTATACTTTAATTTCACTCTTAGTGGGAGCCATCGATGCTTGCTATCTTGTTGCATTTTATGTATTTATTTTGGTGCTGTATTAATGTAAAATACCGTGTTAAACTTGGTGCAAAAAGCTCTGGCTTTAAACCTGTGCAAAAAAAGCAAATGTAGCAGTTGAGAGGTTTTCTCCCTTAAGTATGTTTTAGTGGTTATGAGGGTTTTTCTCCATTCAGTGTTGCCAGAACGAAGACTCTGTACCTTCAGAGAAGTAGCTGTTGCATATCTTTTGCTTTTTTAAAAAAAAATTTCCTGAGGTTTGCCTCCCATGCAGAACTAAAGATGTCTGACCACAGTGTACTGGGATTTACTGGGGAAAAAGGTGCCTGTTGCTCTAGATACGTATTTAGAGAAAGTGCTACAGGTTGGGGATGGGCAGGCTGGGATGGCTGGTCTGCAGTTGGAACCCAGCAGCTTTGCTTTTTGAAAGAATTTACTTGTCGTGGCATGTGGATGTGATGACGACCAAGGCTGTCTGGGTAGTAGAAATGGGATTATTTAATGGGAACTCTGGCACCTGAGCTGCTACGCTTTTGTTTTGGCATCTGTGCAAATCTTAAGCCTGTAGTTTAGCAGGTACCTGCTTTCCCTGCTCCTTTGGATTTACCTTTCTTTGATTGCACTCCAATTGGCACAGCTGAGATCAAAGCTCAGGTTTTTATTCAGGCTTGTATAAGGTGCTGGTGCAAATGGAAAATGATGGGAGCTTTAGGGCTGTTACCCTGATGGATGCATCGAACCTGTGCACATCCAGGGATTGATAGTCACTTGTTTTTAAACCAGACAAAAAATAACACAAGGTAAATCTTCTATGAAGAGATATAAAAATACACAGCACTGCCTTGCAGCGATCATCCTTTTTGGCTCAGCAGCCCTGAGGACACTGCTGAGAGGGGTCTGACCCACCTAGCAATAGGATTTCTGTGGTGTTCTGTGCTCCTGCTGCAGAATTCCCCCACGTGCAGGCTTCCCAGTGAGCTGATGCCAGGGCTGGGATGGGCTTTTCAGTAAAGATGCTGGATTAACTGGGGCATCTGAGGGAGTCACATGCTTCATTTTGCCATCCTGTCTAAGGTCAGTAATTCCAACTAAAGATTGCTTCAGCTGCTGTGGGGGATTCAGCTGTGGCACCTGGAGCTTCTGGTCAAAAAACGATAAAGCAGTGGCCAGCAGGGAGGAGCATGAGGTGCTGGAGGTTTTTTAAAAGGCTGAGGGCAAAAGCCTTCAACTAGATTCTAACAGCAATGAAGACTGACTGTTTCTGCTGCTTTCGTGACTCTGGGATAGCTGATGTGAGTTGGTAGGAGTTATGAGTTAGGTAAGATTGTCACAGTTACCTGCCTGTCCTGAGGAGAGGGCTGAGAAAAATGCAGCTTTGGAAACTGAGCCTTCTGTTCTTTAAAGGCTCCTATTTCTTGGTTACGATTCATACACGAGGCAGGACATCTGGGGAGTCCTACAGGTATTTGTGTCCTTCAGATCATGCAGATTTAATTTCTCAGGTAAGTCTGTCTGCCTCTTGACAGGTGCTAAAGGAATCTGGATCTTGAGGTAGTCAGATACTATAAAATTGTCATGGGAAAGTCAGTGTCTTTGTAGTATCTATGGCTGTGTGGGTGGTGCTTTGGAAACCTTACTGATATTTGATTGCTATTTAACACCACCACCTTAAACTTCTGAGGGTTCTGGCTCTCAATGTCTTTTCAAGGGCTTTAGAAGAATCTGACTTGAGGTAAAAGCAAAGGCCCTGTGGCTCCTGGTGATACCCAGGTACGTGATTCTGGGATAGCCACTTTTACTCCATCTTCTACATGAGCAAGTAAGGTTTGTTCTGCTCTTAGAAGCCTTCTGGCATGGTGAGGAGGTTAGAGCCAATGAATGAATTTTGTAATATTAGAAGTAATAAAAACTCAGCAGCTGTGGGGCTGTTTTTTTTTTATATTCCATGCTGTGATTTCCCCTTCACAGATGTGTTTTATTAGAAGTACAGCCTTGGGAAGTGCTTTGGTTGGCACAGAGCATTGCATAAGTTGTCCAGATCTGTTTTTCTCTTTGTACGTGACACACTGTGTAGCACCAGTGGTTGATTTTAGGTTTAACCTGTAGTGGTTGATTACAGAAGGAGCTTGTAAAGTTGCTGTAAAGCTTCATGTATGTATAGATGAGAATTAAGTCTGTTCCTTTATTAGGAAGTACAAATCAGATTCAAGTAGTTAATCTCTGTCTGTAAAACACTAGTGGCCGCCGTGCACTGATGGTGGGTCACAGGTTTGTGCTGGGTTTTAACAGTAAAGCTTGGAAAATGTTTAGTGCTCCCCCTGTGCATGCACCCCCACCTCCCAGCCCCACAGTGATCCTTAATTTGTGCTCTACATCTGATTAAGTGTTCTGGGGAATTAGTAAACCAGTCTTCATGTTTAATTGTCCTTTTTTCCAACTCAGCATGTGGTTTTTGTCTTTCAGTACGTCCAGGCTGATGCTCCTACCAATAAAACACTGGCTGGGCTGGTGGTGCAGCTGCTGCAATTCCAGGAAGATGCCTTTGGAAAACATGTCACCAATCCTGCCTTCACAAAGCTTCCTGTGAGTACTGGGGTTAACCTGCTGCTGTCACAACAGCCTGGTATGTCCTTCTTGCAGTAGCTGTGCTGCTGGTGGCCTTCCAGGTGCTGGGAAGATCTCTGCTTAGCCTGAAGCTTTGGTTGGTGCTCCTTCTGGAAAGGCTGAAATAGTCCATTCCTCTTAAAAACAGATTTTTCAAAGTAATAAATCTTATTCCCTATGTGTTAAAAGGGATTTCTTGAATACTGTGGAAAGGTTTTAATTTCTAGTAAAATTCTATGCAAATTTGTAAATTTTAAGTCAAATATGTTTGGGCTGATGGATCCTAAACTGAGTAACAAGCACTGTCCAAACCAAACAAGTGTCCTTTGGGCCTTTCAGTTGATTAAACATTGAACCTGTGATGCTGTCAAGGCTGAAAAATGGCTTTAGTGTCTTCTTCAGTAGCAGGGAGTTACCTAACAAGTCTGGGGTGGCTTTCCACCCACAGCACTGGTGTACAAAAGCAGCATGGGCCTTGCAGGGGTTGGTGATTTAACATTCCAACTTGGCATATCTTCAGCAGTGGTTTCCCAGTGGTGATGTTCAGAGACCACCCCTGCTGTGCTTGGGTCCCTACCTGCCCCCAGAAGAATGTTGTTCAAGTGAGCATGAATTCCAAACAACTGAGAGAAGGAAGAGGGATGTGGCAAATGGTACAGACCAAGTCACAGAGGGATTCTGGTTGCAAAGGGCAAGGACTGCAGCGTGGTATCAAGCACCCAGCTCGCCAGTTTAGGGTGGGTTTTGAGGGCCAAGGCAGCTGTTGTGGATGTGTCTGTGCAGTGTTCCTGCTTGTGAGGCAGGAAGGGCTTTCGTGGAATCATGGGATGGTTTGGGTTGAGAGGGATCTTAAAGATCACCCAGTCCTATCCCCTGCATGGGAAGGGACACCTCCCACCAGCCCAGGCTGCTCCAAGCCCCATCCAACCTGCCCTTCAACACTGCCAGGGATGGGGCAGCCACAGCTTCCCTGGGCAACCTGGGCCAGGCTCTCACCACCCTCACAAAGAAGAATTCTTCCTAACATTTAATCTAAATCTCCCCTTTTCCATTTTTAATCCATTATCCCCGTGGCCTCTCACTCCCTGCCCTTGTCCCAAGTCCCTCCCCATCCTGGAGCCCCTCAGATGCTTTGCCTGCCTTTGCCACAGGGCTCACTGGGAACCCAAGGTCATGCAGCCCAGGGATCTTTTCAGATATACATACTAAATTGGAAATATTTGCAGTATCATAAAGTGAAGTTGTTCTGAAAACTGTTGCAATTACTGTCTTTGTGCCACCACTCACAGAATGCTACTTCTATTATTTTATGGTCATTTTTTTTGCCCTCGATATTTTGCTGCTGTAACTTGTTTTGTGAAGGATGTGAATTCATTTGTGTTTTCTCCATGAGAAGAGTTTTCAGACTTCCTGAGTGAATCTCTTAGTGCTCAGGAGTGCACAAGGAAGCAGCACAAGGTGCTGCTCAAGATGTAGCTCAGCATCTCTTCCATCTGATCACCTGATACCTCAGAGGTGAACATTGTGGTGCTTGATTTTGATATGGCAGCATAGACCATAAAACTGTACCCATATCCAACCAGCTGATAAACCATTTGAGTGCTCTCAAGTTTTACAGCAATTTGTCTTATCTTAAAAATGGGTAAAAAAGATTTCAGAGGCATTGTAAATACATTGTTCCTGTGTCTGACCATTCTTGCTGTTTGGAAGATCTAATCTGATCCCATTTATTCAGCTTGAGTTTGGAGCAGTTGGATCTTTCTGCTCCTGGTTACTTCCAAGAGAAGACAACTCATCAGTACATCTTCCTTTGTATTGTTTTCATGAGAAGATGCAGCATGTGCTCTTAAGACAAGGTTTGCTTTTACTTTTTCAGGCATGTAATTCAAGGTCCTGGCTCAGGCTGCTGAGGGGGCTTTGTTGTGCCGGAGCCCTTTGAAGGTGTGAAAAATGCTTCAGATTTGCAGGACTGTGTCTGACTTGGGAAGGGAGAGGGGCAAAGGGATAGCTCAAGTGAAATTACTTATCTCCAAACATGGATTGGAAAGCTATTGCAGACTTCCACTGGAACGAATCATCATAGAATGATTTGGGTTGGAAGGGACCTTAAAGATCATCTAGTTGCAACTCCCATCCATAGGCAGGGAGCACCTCCAACTAGACTAAGTTAAATGAAGCTAAAAGAGGTTTAAAGTCTGTGTTTTATCTTAGTGACCATACAGAGTTGCCATGTTGCTGGTGAGGGAGGATCTGAAGCTGAAGAGGAGGAGGACATGGTCGTGTAAAAGAAACAACCCTGCAGGTGACTGCAGGAGCCCTCAAGCTGTGACCACTGCTCACAAGTGCCGTGGCTAAAGGCTCCAGCCCTGTGTGCTGCTGTTCTCCATGAACACCTGGCACTGCTCCCCTTATCTATGCAGCTTAGGGGAGATGAAGTGTTGGGTCTTGAGAACTGCAGGTGTTGCTAAACACTGGGATGTGGCTCACCAGGAGCACCTCCTGAGGAGTACATGTCAAACCAAGGTTGTTCTCCCAGTTCATCTGAGAGTCTTTGTGTTTATTTTCCAAGTACTAGCCAGTGCACCTCACCTTCAGAAGTGTCTGCAGTGCTGGAGCAGGCAGGGACAAAGGGAAGCTGGGAATACTGGTGGTCTCTTCCATTAGTATTTGAGGTAAACATCTCTGTCCTGTACTGCATCTGAGTATCTGCAGACTTCAGCTGCTGGGATACAATTCAAACAGTTTGCTGAGTGCTTTGAGAACGGACCTTGCATTTGAGAGAGGGTTGTTAGTTCTGTCTTGAAGCTCCTATTCTTGGCAAGGATGGTTTACAGGGTCTGGGAATAGATCAAGAGCAAAATGCTCAAAAAAAACCCTAATTAGTTCACTTGCAATTTCACATATTTGAAGACTCTATAAAGTTATTAACTTGTGGCAAGTTGATATAAATTGCCTTGTTATGGTAGATTTCATTGGGTAAAAATATTGAAGAGAGTCTCATTTATTGGCAGTTTTATCTGTTTGGCAAAAGAGGTTTTAACTGGTTGTTAAAAGCCAGTTATTTTTATCTTGGTAGCAATGACCACAGTTTGAGATGAGGGTCTTGCTAGAGTCTGCTGACACTTTAAAATGGGACTTTTGTCTCTGAAAGAGAAGATGGAGACTCCCTTTTTACAAGGAGTCTGATGGAAAAGGCAAGGAGTGATGGGTACAAGTTGCTTCTGGGGAGATTCCAATGGACTCCAGAAGGGAATGTTTCTCCATGAGAACAGTTAAGACATTGGAATGCTCTCCCAAGGGAAGTGGTGGGGTTCCCTACATGGGGCAGTTTTAAGACTCAGCTTGACAAGATGCTGGGCCACCTCATTTGAACTATATTATCACCTGGAAAAGTTGGACCAAGTGATCCTTGAGGTCCCTTCCAATCTGGCATTCAACGGTTTGTAAATTTTTCTTACACTATATATTTACAGGCACTCCTTAAGAACTGGTTTTCATGGTTAAGTGTTGGCTGGACTTGCTGTGTGTGGCAGTAACATCTGAACTTGCCTGAGGGGCTGCCATTGTGGGGGCACATGCAGGGCTGCCTTCCAGGGTTACCTTGGTCATGCAGGAAGATCTGGCCTTGATAGGTTGAATGTGGGCTGCTGGTGGGCAGCTTGATGAAGGTGAAGCTGCAGCAGTAGCCCTTGAGCTGGAGTTGCAGAGCATGGGGTGCAACAGTGGGATCAGCAGTTTCCCAATAACAGAGGAGGTGGGCTTTGCTTGGTGATGTCAGCCAGTTGTGTGATACATCCAGAATATCAGCAAAATGGGAAAAGTTGAGTCTGGGTGACCATGGCTATGTAGGACAGCTGAAGGCAAGTGACAGCAACTTAGAACCATAGACTTGCTTGGGTGGGAAGGGACCTTCAAAGATCTAGACCAACCTCTGCAGTGAGCAGAGACATCTTCAACCAGATCAGGTTGTTCAGACCCCCATCCAACCCAATATGCAGTGTTTCCAGGGATGGGGCATCTCCCTCCTCTCTGGCCAACCTGGGCCAGTGTCTCACCACCCTCAGTGTAAAAAATTCCATCCTTTTATCTAGTCTGAGCCTGACCCTCCTTCAGCTTAAACCCAACATCCCTTGTCCCATCACAACAGGCCCTGCTAAAAAGTCTGTCCCTATCTTACTTACAGGCCCACTTTAAGTCCCGTGTACCAGTGCTGCACAAATCTCCTGGGCACTAGGTCTGATGGCTTCACCTCAGGATCATTTTACTCTTTATTTTACAGCAGACAGTGTTTGCCTGTGTTTGTAAACCAACACTTGTGTGCCCAGAGCCAAGTCTTATGGCAGTAAAATCACTGAGCATGTTAAAACATTTTGTTTTCCAAGCTCCTGATCAGACCCTGCTCCCCCAGTAGAGTCTAGGTTGGTAAAACCAGTCCTGAGGTGCCAGCAGCTGCTGAGCTGGCACGTACCTGTGAGGCAGCTTTGGGCTCTTTGTTCCTCTCCCTGCACAGCCAGGCTCTAAGCAGATGGCAGGCGGAGCAGTTCTGTTCCTCCTGAATGCTTATGAAGGATCTTTCTCTGTTGATCTTGGACACGGGTGTATTTGGTGTCTCACAGGGCTGTTTGACTTCCCATTACAGCTCCAGCCAAGGAGGACCATGTTTCATCAACATCCCAGGCTGCCATCCTAGCTGCCTGGCTGCAGAATGAACTATGAATGCTTCAGACTGTAGCTTGTTGTTCATTCTGTGTCACCAAATAACTCCTGGGGTGTAATATAGTGGGCTTTAGAGAAGATGGCCTGTTCTCATCTAAAAAGTAAGGCAGCAGCTGGATCAGAAACATTCCTAATGTAGAGAAACTAGTGGGGAGGCTGTTGTGTGTTTGCAGCTTTGTGTTGCCACTCATTCCTGCAGGAGGCAGCTCCTGGAAAGCTGCTGGTGACCAGCCCAGCCATGAAACAGCTCCCCAGCCCCTCCTGTATGAATTAGACAAGGCTTTGGTTTTACTGAGAAACTCAAAAGTAGACTGATCTTGGTCTGTATGTTCAGCATGTGCAAGAAAAAGAGATTTCATTTACTGTTCCAGTACATGAAGAAGGTGTTGGAGCAAGTCCAGAGGAGGCCCTGGATATGCTAGGCGGGCTGGAGCAGCTCTGCTCTGGAGCCAGGCTGGGAGAGTTGGGGTGTTCAGCCTGGAGAAGAGAAGGCTCCAGGGAGACCTGAGAGCAGCTTCCAGTGCCTGAAGGGGCTCCAGGAAAGCTGGGGAGGGGCTTGGGACAAGGGCAGGGAGGGATGGGAGCAGGGGGAAGGGTTTCCAGCTGGCAGAGGGAGCTGGAGCTGAGATGGGAGGGAGAAATTGTGTGCTGTGAGGGTGGGGAGAGCCTGGCCCAGGTTGCCCAGGGAAGCTGTGGCTGCCCCATCCCTGGGGGTGTTGAAGGGCAGGTTGGATGGGGCTTGGAGCAGCCTGGGCTGGTGGGAGGTGTCCCTGCTTGTGGCAGGGGGGTGGAGTTAGATGGTCTTTAAAGTTCCTTCCAACCCAAACCATTCCATGAGGTGGCTGTGCATCTTACACTGAGTGGAACAGCAGCAGAAGGTGTCAGCTCCAGCCTGCCCCTTGTGCACTTCTGGTGGGGCAGGAAGGTGTGGGTTCAGCCTTGTTAGTGCCAGGAGATGCTGAGTTCCAGCAGAACACTCATTTCTGTTGTAGAAAAATAGTTAGGTGATGGATCTGCCTCATTTTGCCATTTCAGTTCATTGTTAGAACAATTTTCTTTAAATATCTCTGAAGGTGTCTGGCAAATGCTCCTGCTTGCCTAGAAAAGCTTTTTTTACAGCCTCCTGCTCCTCTATAAAAGTTGCCCGAAGCAGGTGAGATCTGCAGTCAGTTGTTAGTGTTCCAGGGTCACTTCACTTCAGTGCATGTTTGTAAGTGAATTTTTACATGTTAGAAGAACTTAAAAAAACAAAAAAGACAAAAAAAAAAAGACTTTTTCTGTGGTTTGGTCAGATGGGTTTATCTGTCCCATTGGCATGTGCATCAGTGCCTGGGGGACAGAAACAGGTTTTGTTTGTTCTGTTGCCACATCATGTGTTGCTGCCTTTTTCACTGGCTGGTTCCTCGGGGCTGCTGGGTGTTCAGCTCAGCTCCCCAGTTGTCTTCTGTTTCTGAGGTTACTCTGACAGTAGCCTGGTTAATTCTGAACTACAACTGATCAGGAAAGTGTCCCTTTCTGTCTAGGAAACTGTCTCTTGCTTCTTTAGTAAGATTTGACAGATGGGACTTGGTGAGATCTGGAGCTTTTTGGTCTCCTTGTGCTGCTGATTTAATTTCAGCTCTTGAATTTGGAGTAGCTGCTTGTGAATCTGTGCCTGCTCTGCTAAAATTGACAGTGAAGAAACCAGCTGGGTTTAGTATTTAAGGGTGAATCTGCACAGTGACCTTCTCAAATCTTGGCAAACACTTTTTCTTTGTGGTACAGGAAGGACTTGAACGGAGAGGAGCCGTGATGAATATGGAGCCTGGGTTTTAGATGTTCGTGTCTAATGGTTTGTTTTGCTTTACTTAATACAGATTAAGAGCTGCTTAACTGACAGCTACAATTTTAGGCTTAATTTACTATGAAGCAGATGTTCAAAGAACAGTTTGGATTTCTGTTCTACAGTTGTTCAAGGAATTTTTTGCAAGCTACTCAAATAAGGAAGGACTTAGAGCTTTCAGATATACCAGGTTCTGCTTGTAAGCATGAAGAATTCTACTTAAAGCAAATGCATTTAATCTTCTCAAAACATTCTTAAGGGATAATGTAAAACTCCAGAAGTGATTAATCAGAAAATTAAGCTGTGCATTTGATACCTTAGATGTCTAAAGGTCTGCCAACAAGTGTACATTTTTTTGTGTGTATTAATAAAAGTCAGTGTCACTGTGTTTTCACTTTTCTTTTGGGTTCTAGGCAAAGTGCTTCATGGATTTCAAAGCTGGAGGTACATTATGTCACATTCTTGGTGCTGCTTACAAATACAAGAATGAACAGGGCTGGTAAGCTTTTATTTTTTATTTATACACCTTTTGCATGGAATTAAGCACACAAAATGCCTGTGCAAACTACTTGAAGTTTAATACTTTATGGAAAATGGGGTAGGCAAGGGAGTTGGAGATGGGAAGAGGAAATTATTTCCTGTTTTGCTGATGGTAGCAAAGTCACACTGCCACACTTCCAGGTGTAAAGATAGGTTGTCCAAGTTTGAGGGCTTGAGCTTCTAGGTTGGGAGTTAATTACAAACTCTTGCTGTATGGCTGAGCAAATTAACCAGTATCTTAGAATTGCCATTTCCCACCTATAAGATGTGAATCTTCATTATTGTAGTGAGTCTAGGGTCTAGTTCTAACTGAGGAAACAGGGAACATTGCATAGTTCCCTAAAAATGCTGTTTTCCATAAACGAAGAGTTCCAGTAGTTAGAAGCACTGCTCATGTAGCTGTTGACACGGGCATGAAACTATTCCTGTGACATCCCAGCAGTGTTGTGGCCTGTATGTTCCTAAGTTACAATCTGTTTATTGTTGGGAGGGTTGGAAAAAAACAGAGGATGAAAAGTTACTAGAGAAAAGTAAGCAGAGATTGTTCTTGTGGGTGAATGTAAATAGTTCCTGATGTTGTGCAGACCTGGAGCAGAGTTCCAGGGATTGACTGTTTCTTTTACCCACAAGAGCAAAATTAAAAGACAGAAATGAAGTTGTGTTCTGGTTGGTTGTTTTGAGGAGCATTTTATGCTCCCAGCAGGTAAATAGGTGTCTGAGATGGGTGGATCAGAAGGCTGGTACAAATCGGCTGCTGCCAGGTTGTCTTCTACTCCAGCATTCCCAACACCCAGGGCATGATAGGTGTCTGTAGTGTTCCTTGTGGCCTTTCAGGGGTGTCTTGCTACCTCTTTGCCTTAAGATAAAGGAGTTAGGCAGCTCCAACTTCATGAATATTTAAACTTTGCATTTTTTCCAACCAAATTTAGTTTTCAGGCATTAAAGTTTGTCAGCAAAACTCAGATCCATGATGACCTCCTCTCTTCTCCCTCTCTTGCTGACCCCTCAGACCTAGTGTGGGTAGTGCCATGTGCTTGTGCATGTGGGGTGTAGAGGGAAGTAATTCTGGAATTTAACTCTGAGGATCAGACTTAGAGCTTGGAATGTATCCTTCACTGACTCAACCAAATAATATGTGGTGTTTTGCCTGAAATATGCTTTTTGTTTTTATTGGTGTGCATTGTCACTCTTGCTTAACCTGTTTGTGAATGATCTGTCTTATAGGAGAAGTTCCTTTCCTCGTCATAATAGGTATGTCTGACAAGTGCACTTACCCAGTGCAGCAGGACATACCTTGTCTCTCCCTGCAATCCAAGCAGTTGTTTGCTAAAACCTGTCAGGGGGTATCAGTTAAACCCAGGACAGGAAGAATTATAACTATTTTATCTACATGGGCAACTCAAAATAAGTGTTGGTGCTTAACGTGTTGATGTGCTTCTCTTCAAGTGTGGGTTTCAAAAGCAGGCCAAAAGCTGGGGGCACGTAGAGCATTCAGTGAACTAGTAATGTGGGTTTTAGACAACCAAATATAAAAATTGTGGTCAAACTGGAATGCTTGAAGTATCTTTTGTTTCATGGGTACTGAAGACTTTCTTAGTTGTGTAGGAAAATACAAAATGGTGTTTCTTTGGCATTTAACTTCACTTCCTGGAAACTGAGAAGCCAGTTTGGAATACAGACTGGAGCTGTCAGTAGGTGAATGCTGGAGAGTGGATTGGCCCTGGTTTTTAAAATCCCACGTATTAGAGGTGTAAAATAATTACTGTGTTGTGCAGTGAGCTGACAGACTGCTTCTCAAAGTCAGTGTAAACCTTTCAGCAGGCACAATGCTATTTAGAGACATCCATTTATTTTAAAATTGAAAGACAATTCCAATAAAAACACTAGGAAATGATCCTCAAGCTGTTTCCCAGGTCCTTAGTGTGAGAGGAGGAGTCCCTAATCCTGCTTGAGGAGAGAAACCATAATTCACTTATAGTGAATATTTCCAGTGCTGCCCAACACAACATATTTTATGTGGCAACTTCCTGAAAATACCAGAGAGCCTCAAGTGGAGAAAAACTTGGTGGTCTCAGCTGAAGTGTCTTTTGTCTAATTTAGCAGTGCAATATTGATGTGGTGCCAAGGCATGTGGTGGTGGTTTTGTGACTACAAATCCATGTTGCTTTGGTTTCACCTTCATTGTGTATTTTTCAACTTAGATATTGATTGGCTGTGTTACTGAAAACAAGCATGTGTTGAAAAGAAACTGTCAGTAGATGTGGGCACAGGAGTGAATTCTTGTATTTTAAAGATGAAGCCTACCAGTCACTGCATGGTGATGAGTACATGGCTTTTTCACTCTGATAAGTGTACAGGGCAATTTTAATTTTATTTTAAATGCTGAAGTCCCCATCTGCTGGTGTTGCTGCTCCTCAACACCAGCTCAGCACTCCAGTTTTAAGAGCATTTTCAGACTCTAGCAGCAGCTTTTCCCAGAATTTGGGAGGTAAAATGTGTACCAGACAGTTTTTTACATCTGAGAGTCAACAATGTGATTATCTAAATACATCATGGTGCTCTGGAAAAGGATGGATTGTTCTAGGTCAGGCCCAGTTCTGTGCCAGAAGCTCCTCCAGCACTGTCCACCCTGGCTGGGGATGATGAGCCTGTGCTGTAGGGCCCCTGAGCCTGGTGAGGGACTGACTGGCCTTAGTGCTGATTGTCCCACCTTGGGTTCCTGGGGGTCACCATTATGGGTTCTTCATCTGAGTTGATTTGTCCATGTCTTCAGAATACGTGTATGATTCAGGTGCATCTGGCAGGATGCCTTCAGGAGGCCCTGGGGGCTCTTCCCAGTAGAAAGCCTCAGATTTTCTGATCAACACTTAAACCTGCATTGTTACAAAGTCATGGAATAGAACCATAGAATTATTTGGGTTGAAAGGGACCTTAAAGATCATCAGGTTCCAAACCCCCTTCATGGGCAGGGACACCTCCCAGAAGCGCAGGCTGCTCCAAGCCCCATCCAACCTGCCCTTCAACACTGCCAGGGATGGGGCAGCCTCAGCTTCTCTGTTGTTGCTTCACAGCAACCTGTTCCAGCACCTTCCTACCCTCATGGGGAAGAATTTCTTCCTGATGTCTGACCTAAATCTCCCTTCTTTCAATTTAAAACTGTCACCCCTTGTCCTGTCACTGCCCTCACTGGTTAAAAGGATATTTCAGGGATTTTGATGACTTCATCAATAAAGTAGCAACCTTTCAAGTACCAAAGTCCAATAAAGGCCATAAAATGCTCCCTGTGTGCTGTGGGGGGGAGGCTTGTTCTCAAGTCCATCAGTGGTTTGGAAAATCTCAGGCAGGTGAATTGCTGTGGTTTTCCTGGGGTAGAATCTGGGACTGGTGGATGGTGCAACTGGAAGTAAGAGAAACATGAGAGCTTGTACATGAGTTTTCTCATCTAGTTGTTGTTTGGGGATGTTTCTGTTTAATCACCCCTTTGTGGCTGTGGTGGAGTGCACAGCCCTGGTGCAGGGTTTGGTTGGACACTAAACCTCCCTTTTTCTGAAACATCTCACAAACCAGTTGCATTGTATCGATTTGATTCCTTCTGGGTTTTCTTGCTTGTGCTGCCAAGTGGAGCAAAAATATTTGTGATGTTGCTTTAAGTGTTCTTATGATACTGTTTTTGATGTGGAATGTGAAAGATTCTTGGCTGCTGAATGTGGGAGAGTTGAATTTAATATTTTTGACTCCTTTTCTTTCCCAGGCGGAGGTTTGACCTGCAGAATCCGTCCCGGATGGATCGAAACGTGGAGATGTTCATGAACATTGAGAAAACACTAGTGCAGGCAAGAAACTCCTGTTCAGAACTCCATGTTTCCACATGCTCAGGGGAAGGGATTCACCAGCTTTTTATGTACCTCAGTTGGGACCCACTGAAGAGTTACCTTCCTACAGGAATATTACACTCTTCCCTCCCTCTCCCACCCATTTTAGTAATAATTCCATGTTACTGCTTGGAAACTGAGGGATGTTTTCATTGATACTGAGAAAAACCTGTGTGTAAGGTAGGAGAAAGCATCCTGAGTGTCTCCATCTTCCTGTGAAAGAATCATCCTCTGGGCTGAACAACTGATTCTGTACATACCCACCCCAGTGCTGACTTTCTTGAGCCTTTAACCATGATACAAATTTGGCTTCTTTCAGGTTAGGATCCATTTTAGACACTCCTGCTTTACCAAACAAGTAAGAGAGCAGCTCAAAGCTCTGTGGAGTCTCTTTTGAAATGAAAAAAAAATGTAACTGCCCTGTGTGAATAATGGAATTTATTTATTTTCCAACTCTAAAACCAAGCTCAGTGTACATTATAGTCAAGATGTAAATATCAGGTGCTTGTTAAAAGTGGAAATAGGAGGAAGGAGAGCAAAAGAAGCAGTGATGTCATTATGAAAAACTCTTGCCATTGTGTGGTGGTTTCAGTCCGTAATAGAATACATGTTAAAATCAGTATTAACAGGTTGTGTGCCTGCAGATACAGCAGAAATGCATGAATCTGCATGTCAGGGCAGCAGGACAGATGCAGGTTTGGAAGGTGACACACAGAGACTTAAATTCCCTTTCAAGCAAAGTCTTTCAGAGCCTGTCAGAATTATTTTCTTAATTATGGTTTCCATTAAAGATTATGTGAAAGCAGGAAGGTGAGAACAGCTGCACTGGGTCACAATCATAGAATGGGTTGGGTTGGAAGGGGTCATGTTCCCTTCATCCATTGTGATGTCTCTGATGGAGCCAACAGCAGCTCTGCAGACACCCAAAAGAAACCCAGGAAAAGACCTTGGCAGGAGAAATACTATGTTAGAGTTTCTGGAGCTGGTTAATGTGCTGGGTCACAAGCTGATACATGTTCCTTTTGAGCTTTTTGAAGCACTGGTGATTTTAAGGGGAACTTTCTGATGTATGGCACAGGGGAGCTGCTAATTTCTTCCCTTCTTCTCTCCACTAGAACAACTGTCTGAGCAGACCAACCATCTACCTCATTCCAGATATAGAGCTGAAGTTGGCCAATAAACTGAAGGATATTGTCAAACGTCACCAGGTAACTGTTTGAGCAGCATGTCTGAAACAAGTGTTTTGTCAGTTGTTAAATAAAGTGTGTTTGCCTGAGTTCAGGACATCAGTTATGTCTGGGTTGTGCCTGACAGCACAGGCAGAGTCACTTCAGCCATTCCCCATTTGTAAAATGCTCTCCCTGGTTATCCTCAGGGGGAGCTTGAATCATCACTCTGTCTTAAAAGTACATCTGAGGTGAGCAGCAGCTCTGGTGGCTCAGTGAGCTGGGGCAGCCCCCCCATGGAATGTGCAATACCTGAAGGAACAGAAACTCTGTTTGTCCACACTGGAGACCAAAGAACATTGTGATGCAGCTGTTGTAGAGGTGTGGGGGCAGCAGAAGGAGCAGCTTCATTAAGTGATCACTGCCTATTTTGATTTATTTCACTTGGCTTTTTTTCTTGCTTGTGCTGAAGAGAACACAAGCAACAAGGGGCTCTGGCTGGGTAGGTGCTGTGTTTCCTAGAGAGTCAACATCTTGCTGTTGTAATTTAATATACTAAATTATGAGCTGAACAAGATTAATAGCTTCATCTTTTAAAAGTGTAAATAGTCCTTTCACTTGTCTGGAGAGAAGTATCCTGGAATGTGAGCTCCAGAAGGTCTGATACTCTTTGTGTTTTGGTAATTGATGGCTGTAGCCAAAGTAAACTGTTTCTTTTCCAGATTAAATGTATTTCCTGTGTCATGATTCTGAGCCATCATCTCAACTTCAGTTCTGTAGTTTTTCACAAGTTACTCTTAATTATACAGCTGACTCAGGATGCTTGCTATGGCTTAAATTAGAGTTACTGATTGAATTTTCCTTCCCTAAAGGATCTCAAAGCATGCTATATCCATGAATGATGGGAACTCTGAAGCAGGCAGCTTTGTCTCTAAAGGGATATGAAGAATTGAGAACAGACATTGTCCCTAATTCTGCTTTTTAAGCTTTCTTCCTTTACCTGCCTCTGAATTATAGAACCATAGAATGGTTTGGGTTGGAAGGGAGCTTAAAGATCAGCCAGTCCCAACCCCCTGCATGGGCAGGGACACCTCCCACCAGCCCAGGTTGCTCCAAGCCCCATCCAACCTGCCCTTGAACACTTCCAGGGATGGGGCAACTTGTTCCAGTGTCTTCCTACCCTCATGGGGAATAATTTCTTCCTGATGTCTAATCTAAATCTTCCCTCTTTCAGTTTAAAGCCATCACTGCTTGTCCTATCACTGCCCTCTCTGCTGAATCCTCACCTTGGTTTTGTGTTGCCACCTGTGCTTGCTCCGTGTCTTGATTTACTTGTATATTTTTTTACCAGTTGTTGTCATCTTCCCTCCATTCCACCCCTAGTACCTGTAGCTCCCTCCTCTCTGGTGTTCCCACATCCTTCCTGCAGCACATGGAGAAGGGCTGTGTATCTCTTGTCCCAGCACAGTCTGACCTCTGGGCCCATAAAAAGCTGTGTCAGTAGGATGTTTATTCTTTCTGCTGATGAAGATGCTGCTGTTACTGGCTCTAGTAGTCACATTTTTCTGATTTTTCCTTACCAGTGTTGAGGATTCTTCTGAGAAGAGCCAGAATAATAACTTTGGAACTTGAAAGCAAGTAATGAGTGAGATTTAGCACTTATCTGCTTCAAGATAAGTGTTGTGTGGACAGGGAACTTCCAGCCTGTTAGGTCTGTAGCTCCCAGCCACATCAGTTTAGCAGGGGCAGGGAATGAGCCCTACAACAGTTTGCTGTTTGAATTTGAAGTTTTTCATCCCTTTCTCTTCAGTCAAGGCAGCAGCTGAGAAAGAGTTCCTGTTCTCTTGTGCATGGGGGGTTTTTCAAGCTCCACAGGAAATAATTGTAGTGATTAGATTCACAAAGCCAAGGTCAGATACCTAGAGAAGTGTCTTCAGCTGAAGGGGGAATTTCCGCTCTTGTTCCTTAGACATTTTGCAGGTTCTTGGTTCATTCTTTCCCTTTGGACACTTTTAATTTCTTCTTACTTTCCAGTTTTATTTTTTGCTGTTGCTCAGAGCACCCCTTACCCTTTCCCCAGCTCTGTGAACTCGTGTGGGTGTAGGAGCTCTTGCCCTTCAGCCCCTGACCCCAGAGTAGGCTGCAGATGTTGCTACCACAGTGCAGTGTGTCCTCATGCTGCTTGAGTTTTCTTCCTCCTGATCCTGTTTTCCAAGTCAGTTGTTTGCATCTTGTTGGCTGTAACTTATCCCATATGCTCTTAATTCCTTTAAATAAATCTGTTAAGTATTTGTGGAATCTAAGTTTTGAATAACATGTTTTGGAGCAGTTTGTGTGAAAATAACTCCTCTGCAGGCTGGATTGCTGCTGTCCTTGGAAATGACTCTTCATATTGGGAGACTGAAGGTGTCTGCAGCATGTGGGAGAATCCTTATGGATTTATATATATATGTAGGGTATATTTGTATATATATATTCTGGATTATATGAATCCATAAGGATCTATTTTATCCATGTGAGGGCAGGACAGGGTTTTCTTGACTGGCCACACTAAGCATTGTCCCATGATTATTTAACACATACGTAGTAGAATTTTTTTGCATGATGATGTAGGTCTAATAGGAGCAATAATTCTGGCCTGTCCTCAGATGTAGGGGAAGTGCCTCATCTGCCACTGCTCGTGGCAGCTACATAAGCACAAGAAGGACGTGTTGCTTCTCATGACAAGAGAATGGTGCCCTGAACCACCAAGAAGAAAAAGTGTTCCTGTGTTTTAATATTTGGCAAGCAGTGGCATCATGTTAGTGCATTTCCAGTGAACTCCCTTTGTTCTCTGATGTAGGAGGCTTCTTTTGAAAGAAGGGCTGTTCATTCTGTCTCTTGACATGCAGCCTTTCTTGGGTACTGAGGTTCTGTTCAGGGCAGCCATTTCTAGTCAAGTTCCCCCTTGACTTTATCTTATGTAAACTGTCATACTTAGAAATTGTTTTGGACCTACATGTGTGCTCAGTGGGAAAGAAGCTACAGATGCTTTCTTACCAAGTATTCACCAGTAGGTTTGTATGAGCTGATAGCTGAATAATTTATTATGAGAATTGAGGCAGAAGGAACTGGGAGGAGACAGGATTTGAGATGAAAAGAGCAAGAGACAACAAAGTAATTTGGCAGCAATCTTAAAATCATTAATTGCTTTCTTTTGGCACTTTGTAGTTGCACTGGAATTACCCTGCAGTGTTTCTGGGTTGCATGGGAGGTGGGTAAAAAAAGCAGCTGAGAAATTTGTGATAGTGTGTTGAAGGTTTCTGATGCAGTTTCTCCTTTTCTTCCACCTTTCCCACAGGGAACAGTAACTGAAGAGAAATCAAAGGCTACACACCATGTTTATCCAAGTCCTACCTCAATGGATGATGGTAAAGTTGCTTTCCGGTTTTTTAAGGGAAATAATCTTGGCACTAAATCCCATCAGCACTTAAGCAAGCTTTCACACAGACACAGAATCTTCCTTGCCTGCTCCTGAGAGCCACTGGAAAAGTATTTCTGGGATTAACAACTCCAAATCATTGTGTCCTGCTTCTAACTACTGGGTGTAACAGTCACATTTTTAAGCGATGCAATTAATTTTCAGATTCAGATGCAGAACACTGACTGCTTTTCAGTGATTGCCCTGGAAATTGAGATACTATTTATTGCTGAATGCAGAGACATATTTTGTTTGTCCCAAATAACTTGGAGGCTGAAGGGGAGCAGAGCAAAGTGTCTGGAAGAACTTGAAGAAATTAACATTGATTTACATTTAAAGGGAAGGATAGTAAAAGCAGGAGGCTTGAAACTAAAGTTACCACTGTCTTTTTCCTTGTGTTGCTCCTTTGGTGTCCCCTAGTGTGTAAGCATCATAGAATCACAGAATGGTTCAAGTTGGAAGGGACCTTAAGGATCATCTGGTTCCAAGTATGGGTCAGAAAGTTGAGTGAAACATTGTAAGGAATCACCTGGATGTGGGAAAGGTAGATAGATGCTCAAGTAAATAAGAATTGAGAAGCTCTGTCATGTTCCTGGCATGTGATGTGGCAAGGTGGATGCAGTGACAAGTAGACCTGATGTGGGGACTGCTGGCTCTGTTCCAGTGCAGTCTGCCCCGGGATGGATGCACAGGATCCACAAAAGCAGCTTCACCCCTGTGTCCTGCAGCAAATGGCACCAACATGCAGCTCTTGATTTTATCATCTTAAATACATTTAATTGCCTTATGGGTCGTTGTTGAACCTGAGCTTTACTGAAAAAAATAACCTTTACCTGATGTGCTCTGGCATCTGGTGGCCACTAGATGGAAGCTTCTGTTCGTGGATGAATTGTCCCCTTGTTTGTGTCCTGCCTAGACAGCGGGTTCTGTTTGTTTCTACCCACTTCAGGTTCTCAGCAAACGGTTAAGCACAATAAATCCCTTCTGTCTTGTAGTCAGTGGCCCTGCAGGTGAGCTAGAGCTCTTCCAAATTCTGATTATTCTACTGAGGTGAGAAAACAGCCATGAATTCAAGCAGTGTAGCTTCACACAGGGTGAAATCCTCAGGGTTTCTCTTTCAGTCCACACACTCAGTACATGGGCTGCAGGGGCTGTTACACTGGGGCTGTTTAAAAATAAAAACACCTGTGCAGTTTAAAAATAAAAACACCTTTAGAGCAACAGTCAGACTGAGCGCCTGCCCTGCTGCCACACCAGCTGAGGGGCAGGGCTGCTCAGTGAGTCTTGGATCCCTTGTTAGCACAGCTGTGAGGGGAGAAAGTTAAACCCAAGTTCTGCTATTCTAGGAAGTTTTTATGAATCTGTTTCACTGCCACCCCCTGCCCTGACATTCTTCCTTCAAAACTCTGTTGTTCTTTTAAATA
The DNA here is from genome assembly GCF_000747805.2 of Chaetura pelagica. Classification (NCBI taxonomy): domain Eukaryota; kingdom Metazoa; phylum Chordata; class Aves; order Apodiformes; family Apodidae; genus Chaetura; species Chaetura pelagica. The sequence goes on along the minus strand of NW_009952448.1, from coordinate 75,787 downwards.
CCTGTTGAGAGTAGAATTGAGTAATGGGAAGGTCTTTTGCAGTAAGTACAAATCACTGTAAGAAGTTAATGAGGCTGCAAAACAAGGCTGCAAAAAGGCAGAGAGGAAATATTTACCACTGAGAAGAAGTTTAGGCTTTTTGTCCATAGAAGGATTAAGAAAAAGTGACAGATCAGAGCATGTCTCTCTCTGTCCCTGTTGCGTCTTTACTGAATGTCATCTTGGAGCAGTTCTGTCCCATTCTGACTCCCAAGGAGTCTGGGAGATGAGACAGGATGAGATGAGCTGGCAGGGAATGTGTGCCTGTCAGCCAGAAGTGCCTCTTGCTTCTGCTGAGAAACAGGTGATTGCTACAAGCTGCTTTGGATCTTAATCTGGAGTGTGTTAGGGTAGGAATCTCTGTGTCCAGGAGAGGAAAGGTAACTTAGCATTAACATGGCTTTTCTAATGTCACATCTGTTTTGAATACAGGCAGAGCAGATGCCTGTGTAGCCCTGGCAAAGGCAGTGCAGGCAAGTGTGGCAGCCAGGCCCTGGGCATTGCACTGCAGGAGGGGTTTATCAGAGTTGGTTGCAATATCTTCACTGTTAGACTGTAGGAAAAACAAAGCAGTGTTTGATGTTCATAACCTGAGCCTGATGCTGAATCTCTTTCCCCTTTGCAGATGAATGGTTGAGACCTGTGATGAAGAAAGACAAGCAGGTGCTGGTACACTGGGGCTTTTTTCCAGACAGGTAAAGAAGGATGGGGGAAGAAAGCAGACCCCAAATGTTAAACTGAAGTTTGTTGAAAGAAAAGTCTTGATTAAAAATTGCAAGTGGGAAAATCCATGTTCTCAAACAGGCTTCTCCTTTGGCTCACTGAGTCTTGCCTCCCCTGAGAGCAGTGCTCTGTGGTGGAATGTCCTGGCTCCAGCTGTGCTGTGTCTGCTCTGTTCTGAGACTGGGGCAGGCTCAGGCCTGGCTCACTGGCTCACCTCAAAATTTAACCCAAATACACATTTGCATTCCTATGGTTTGGTTCTGAATGGCTCTGCATTGCTGTTCATAGTACGAGACAAGCTGAGGTTCTCTTCTGGAGCATAACCATGCAGTAATGTGGCACTGCTGCCATTTGTCTCAGTGTCCAAAGCATGAAAAGACTTAATCCGTGGTTTAAAACTGAAATCTGCATTCCCATCTGGCTCCTGGGTGTGGTTAGAAAAGGACAGTCTGTTTTTCTGCAGAGCCACTAGTGAGGTTGCAAATTGAACCAGACTTTGAAGTGAGCCTTTCCATAAAGTCAGTAAGACAACCATCACATTGAAGTTTTTTCTTCATACACATGAAGAACCTTTAAACATTTCTATATTTGTGTCACCTGGGTAGTCAAGTTTGTCTTGACCCTCAGTCTGTGTGTCTGTATTTATGAATATCTATACAAAGCTGAACACCTTCTTGCACAGGACTTACCCAGTTGCTCAGTACATTCCTGGTGTTGATTACAAACTATTTTGGCTGTTGCTGTTACTGGGTGTAGTTACTGGATGTAGTTTCTTTGTATTTATAAATAGACTTTTGAGGGAACAGCACATTGAAAAGTGAGTGTAAATAACAAGTGGGTTCTCCAGCAGCAGGGGTGGAAGGAGAGGATGCATTCTGCTTTCTTCTAGGAATCCAGGATCTCTTGCTTTAAAGTCTGAAGAATAGAAACAAGTTAATTAACTTAGTATCAGGGTTTGAAGAGGTGACTCAAACTGTATTTATACCCTGAATTCAGAGAGTGGATCTGTAGGGTTAAGCTGAAGTTGGCTTTTCAATTCTGAGAGTTAAAAATGTGTGTGAGGAGCCTTGGGGCCCTCCCTCTTGAGTCTGTCCTGCCTGTAGCAGAAAACAGCAACTATTCCTTTGACTTTTCACTGAGTGAAAAGCTCTTTGCTGTTATGATTTGCGCATGTCAAAGTTGCTGAGTAAATATTTCCTGCTGCTTTTCTTTGGGGATGAAAAGCCCAGGGGACCAATTTTGTTTTTCTGACTCCTCTCATTAGCTACGACACTTGGGTTCACGCCAACGAAGTAGATGCTGAAATTGAGGATCCTCCCATTCCTGAGAAGCCCTGGAAGGTAAGGCTCTCTGCAGCAGCTGCCCACCTTACTGTGTTGGTGTCACTCCTGCTCAGGTGCCACCAGGTGGATGTTTTAATGTGCTGCTGAGGAACACTGACTGTATTTCCCTCTGTAAAGAAAAGCAGAGCGATATTTCTGGAGCCATAATGGCAACGTCTAAAACACTTTGTTCCTTTGGGGAGGAAACCCCCAAATTGTTGAAAAAAATTCCTTTATTTTCTGAGTGAAAATGACAGATTGATGGTGCCAAAATGACCATGTTGATTCTGGCCTGACTTGAGGGGTTTTGTGTTGAAGGTAGGTCCTTCCACTGCTCCTGAAGGGCAGGTGTCTCTGGGATGAAACCTGAGGGCTGCTGGGGAGGCACAGAGACATTGTGCCAGGTGGGAGGGGAGCAAGTGGGGAAATGCTGGGTGGTTTTGGAAGAATATTACTGGAGAAAGTAACTATCAGGTTAGAAACATGAGGTTCCCACACACATGTAATGCAGGGCTTCAGACATGCTTTGTGTGCAGGAAATTCATCTTGTCCTACAACCCAGAAATTACATTGCCAAAAAATACTAGGATTTGATAATAGGGAAATTTCAGAGGATTCTTCAGGAGAGAACATCTCAATTTGTGAACTCTGTGGTGCAGTTGAAATCTTGCTCTTCTCTTTGCATGACTGTAAGCTCAGCTTTATTTTCAGCAGCTTCAGCTAATGGGCTCAAAGTGGAGCTGTGGTCTGGCTGTGTGTGGCCCTGGGCTCTGCTGTCCCCTGGTGTCACACTGCTGTGGCAGCTCTTGAGTTGGTCTCAGCTCAGTGCCACTGCAGACACCAGCTTCTCTCTGCTCCTGGTGCAGGGCACAGTTCAAGTCTCTTGATTTTACTCAATATGCCCAAAGCCTTGGCCTGGCTAAGGGGCTGTGATGTGTGAATGCAGCTGGCCCTGGAACTAGAGCCCATGTGGAAGAGTCTGAGAAGATCAGTAGCTGTTGAAAGAATCCCTGAGGGTTGTAGCTCACCTTTCTTTATGGAAAGGTTCCAGTTAAGAGCAGAATTCCCATTAACTGGTGTCATAATGATGGGAAAAGTCAGTGCTTTATCTGTTGAACATCTTGTGAGCACTCAAACCAACATCAGAAGCCTTATTTAGGTTCTCTACAAAACTGGTTTTCTTTCTACAGAAATGGTTTGTCTTTCTGATTTAGCTCATTGCAAGTGATCAGTAGAGAGCAGTTATCATCAGCATAAACACTGCTTTATTGTCCTTTTATTGGGCTTGCTCTTTCATGCATAGCAATGCAGTGATGATCAGTGTGCACCCTGTTGGTCTGAACAGCAGAGTTAAAAGAGAGTGACTTGGGTCAGAAGCAGCCTTAATGTCTATTCAAACACTGCTTAATTACTCCAAGTAGTTACCTCTAACACTGTTACTGTGTAAGTCATGCTGAAGCTCAATAATTTCATTATTCAGCTGTGTAAACTAGAAATGTACTTGAAGGGTGCTGGTTTAAGTCAAGATAGTCAATCTTTTCTTTCCAAGACCTGGCCAAGTCTTCCTGGTTTTTGTTGTCTTTGTGGTACAATCCAACCATTGAAGGAGAAGCTGCTGCCCAAGCAGCAAACACGTAATTCAGGGAGTCACACGCACCCCATTCAATCTCTCTTAGTCTGTTGTCATCATCTCAGGGCAATTCTGCCCAGTAATAGTTCCTTCCTCTTGTCTTTTTCTGCAGGAATAACACTCCTTTCCAGCATTTCTTCCTTTTCTGTTTTTCCTGGTCTTAGTTCAGATGTTACATCTGATCTTCTTCCTCCTCTGCCTTTCATTTCTAAATTCCTTGCTAGAGCCATGGCCAGTAAATGTATCTTAGACTCTTCTGTTTTTTTTCATGTCTCCAGTCTGCTCAGCTTTTCACCTTTCCCTGTGTCCATCACACACAGACACAGCAACACTGAATCTTTGGCAGACTTTCTCCCAGCCACCCAGGCTGGTGTATTTCCCTGTGCTGGGGGCTGCCTGATCCACAGAAGACACTAATCAAGAGCCTGTTGTTAAAGTTCTGTGCCATCCTTGCTCTGTATTTTCCCAGGGCCTGTAGGAGCCATCCCCAGAAATCCCCAGGATGTTTGTCAGGTCTCTGCTCCAGTTCAGGTCACCCCCATTCCCCACATGTTCCAGATGCTCCTGCTCAGTTCCAGAGCCCTGGCTGCCAAGCAGCTCGATCCCCTGCGTCCTTACAGGCCACATTTGGATCATTTGCTGTCCTGTTTTCTCTGTTTTCCCAAACATCCCCATGACCCTTTTGTCATGGAATCCCAGTCTCTGGTCCAGGGTCCCATGCAGTGACCACCCTTCTGCCAGCTTCTCACCTGTAGTTACAACTGGCTGGCCTTCTCAGCATAGATTCTGTGTGCTCTTTTGTTAGATTGGCTGTGCCAACAACTCGTTCCCTAGTGTTTAGTACCTCAGCCAAGGGTATCCTCTGTGCTGGGCAGATTTCCCATCACTTTATTTATCCCTGTCTGTTTTATGCTGGCCAGGCCACACTCCCTCTTTATTTTCATGTGATTTACTCTGATCAGGTCACACACCACCAAAAGCTGCAGCAAAAACTCTATTTCCACTAAGGCTGCTCAGGGGAGTTTGGTGCTGACTCTGAGGTGCCTTCTGCTCCAGAGGTCCCAGGTGGGCTCACCCACTGCCAGCAGTTGGATGTTTGGAGATGAGAGGATGCAAAGGTGGTGGCTGAGGGTCCCATATAGGCTGTTCAAGGAGAAGCTGCTGCCCAAGCATTCAAAGAGGATCCAATAAGGTGTTAAAAGACCCCAGACCAAGAAATCACCTTCGTTCCAGGGTCTTCTTACCTTGTCAAGTTGCAGCTTCTAGTGATGGTTGTAGCCTCCTGATCTTCTGGTTGGTGCTCCTTGTGCACCTGTGCTCCTCAGCAGAAGATGGGAAATGGAAAGGTCCTAGATTTAGGAAAAACCTTTCTTAACATCAGTGTGTTACCAACTTCCTTCTCACACTAAAGGCAAAACCCAGCACGGTACCAGCTGCAAGGAGAATTGCTAAGAAAATGATGTGAAATTCCACAGCTTGTGGCCTAACTCATGCTATGTAAGTGAAGGCCAGCACACAGCACACCGAATCACACAATACTAGACCTCTAAGTGGTTAATTCTAGTTAAAACTTTCTTTTTAAAGCTGAACAACTGGTGTTTCTCAGCATATCTGCCAAGGTGATCTGTCAGATTTTGATGGTGTTTTTCAGCATCCAAAGCATGCTTTTAAAACAGAGCCACTGTCCCAGCTGTGAGAGCTGACCTTGCTCTTCAGGAGGGTTAAAAATTATAGAGGAGCAGACTTAGCATTTAGGAGACTGATGGGCATGTCCATCCCTTACCATATTGCCTCATGGACCTGTGGTCTCTTTATGTGTGAAATTTCAAGGAGATGCTCTGAAGTTCAGGCCCTGGTACCAAAGCTGCAGGTGCTTCCTTCATTCCTCTAGGTATGTTGTGAAGTGATTTTTTCAAAAACCATCCGCGTGTTGAAATGTTCTGTTCTTTAGGTTCATGCCAAGTGGATTTTGGACACAGATGTGTTCAATGAATGGATGAATGAGGAGGACTATGAGGTAGATGAGAACAGGAAATCAGTGAGTTTTCGACAGAGAATCTCCATGAAGAATGAAGAGGTAGGTGCTTCTCTCCTTACTTCACTATTACAGTGTATCTCTGCATGAACCAAATTTTTTGGCACTCAGACTTGCTAAAATTAGGCCCGTTAAACAGTTTGAGGTCCCTCTGGTAACATATTTTAGTTTTAGCTCTTTTCTGCTGTACGTCCTTTATCCAGAAGTGTAAATATCCCTTTTTGGTTTCCCCCCTTCCTGGGAATGGTAGGAAGTAGGACCCATTCTGCTTTCTCAGGACATGGGTGCATGAAACAGCATCAGTTAATATTTGATTTCTGAATTGTCTGGACCAAAATCCTTGTTAACCAATACTTGTATGCCTTCCAGAGCAGCCTCCCAGGTGCCTCCCAAAGTTAGGATTCTGGAGACACATTTGCTCAACCTTGAGACCAGGCTACTCACTGGGAAATCTCTTCTGATGGAGTGAACCAGTCACACATCAGCCTTTGAATTTTGCTCTCAGAGCACAGTAGAAAAATGAGGGGTTTTCACATTGACAGATGGAAGGTTCTGGAGCTGAATGCAGTGCAGGTTGTGATACTGCTCTTAGCCTCTCTGTTGTAGATGTATTCATAGAACCATAGGATGGTGAAGGACCTTAAAGATCATCAGGTTCCAACCCCAGTGGGACACCTCCCAGCAGAGCAGGCTGCACAAGCCCCATCCAGCCTGGCCTGCAGAGGCTGAGTGCAGCCTGGGGATGAGCTGACTGCTTCACTTCCCCAACAGCCCGTGCGGAGCCCGGAGAGGAGAGACAGGAAAGCAGCAGCAAGCACAAGGAAGAGGAAGCATTCTCCTTCTCCACCCCCCACTCCTGTGGAGTCTAGAAAGAAGACAGGGAAGAAAGGGTGAGTCTCCAAGTCTTAATTTGAGGCCCATTTTTTTCAAGAATCACTTGTGGGGCGATCTCTGTCCTCTCTCACTTGTCTCACCTTAGCATACAATACAATTCTGCAATAGACCCGTGTAGTTTTGCTGGGGCAGTGTGTGTGATTTCCTGACTCCTCTGCAGGGGGAGAACCTGGTGGTGGGTTGTCACATTATCTGTGCCAGGGATGGGGCTCATTGCTGCATCAAGAGGAGAACTTGCCCAATGGAAAGTTGCTTGGCTGCTTCTAAAGTGACTCAACCCACTTCTGTTGGTGCAGTCATGTTGTACATGCCCAGTTCTTGAAGTGTAGCCCCATAAATGACTGCATTTAATTGAGGAGTATTTTAATCTTTGTAGCCAGGTGTTTCAGGGTCTGCCTCTTAAATGCAGCATCAGCACTTGCATTTGTGACTGCAGATCAGAGGTTTCTCCTAGTGCTGGTTTGATCTCCTAAAAAAAAAAAGAAAAGAAAAAGGAAAAAAGCCAATATTATATCCGAATAAAAGCTTAATTATGAGGGTTTATGTCTGGATAGGGAGAGGAGCACTTTTGAACTAAAAATTCAGGTCTTGTTTAATAGACCCGTTGGGCTCTGATAAGACAAGACTAGAATTTTATCATCTGAAGCGAGAACGAGTTAAAAGTCCAGGTAAAAGAATTACTTTGTAATTCCAAATGTAAACTTGGACTCAGATCCTGTAAGGAGAGACATGGGGGTTCTGCCTTTGTTCCTCATCCAGCCCTTTTCCTTACAGAAGGCAGCATTCCATGCCTTGGAAAGCTCTGCTGCCTCTTCTGTTCTGCAGCAGATGCTCTTATTGCCACTTGAAAAGGGACAGATGTGAGTTGAGTCACTGCTCCCTTGACTCTCACTGGAGTCCAAGTGCTGCCAACATGCTGGAGGCACTTTTGGGTTGGGATCAAGATCTATACACAGTGGTGCTCTCCAGTCTTGAAACAGTGGGGAAGACTCTTCCTTTGAAATTTCCTTTGTTCTAATAATGCAGAGGATATTTTTAATTAACTCCACCAGCACCATTTCCTACAGCACTGATGTCTTCATAAGTGCTTTGAGCCAGTCCTGTAATTCTGATACCCAAAGACTAACATCAAGATGAGAACATCTGAGAGTTGCAGCTGGCAGAGCATTTGTGTCTGATCTGTTGTAGACAAGCAGCCTTATATGGGAAAAGAAGAGGGCAGAAAGAAGAAGATGAGCAGGAAGATCTTACAAAGGACATGGAGGATCCCACACCAGTACCTAATATAGAAGAAGTGGTACTTCCCAAAAATGGTAACATATGCACACACTGGCTTTTCTGAAGGTTAAAACTTGCTTAAACTGCACTGAAAAAATACACAAGTATTTTGTCAAATCTTGGAATTGCTTCATGGCTGTGGGGCCAGGTGGGACCTGTGCCATCTGTCTGCTCAGGGGTTGGGATGTGATGGCTGAGAAAGGCAGCAGGTTCTCCTTCCCTGGCCTTTCTGAAATAAGTTTGCCAGAATCCACCTAAATGTTTAGTTTCACCTATTTTAGGATTCTTCCTGCACATTAGAGAGAGTTTCATGTTTTGGGGGATGGGGTTTGCTGGAGGAAAAGGACTGTATGACAAGTACCCAAGAGAAGCTCATGAAATGTGTGGAAATTCTAGCAACACACCAATGCTTTCAGTGCTAAATTCTCCCCTGGGAAGTGTTGGTCTGTGCAGAACCTGTTCAGTAAAGGTAACTCAGAAAAATAATTCCTTCTGTCAAGTCCTTGACACCAAGCCTTTCTGAGTGTCACACTGTTTTGTTTTTACCTGGTTTGAACTTGCATGTAAGAGCTGCTACGTGTTGCACAGGTGGAAGGAGTAGATGCCTAGTCCAGTAGCTGCATGAATAGAAGCTGCTTTGTCTTCAGATGAGAAATGACAGAGAAATCAAACAAAAGATCTGTTGTACTCCCACTGCACAGATGAACTCTTCTGAACTGCAAAGGCATGACAGCAAAACTGGCTACTGATAAGATAGTAAAAGGTTGCTGGCTTGGATAGTTGTGCCTTGTCTGGTGGTTACTCATTAATTTCAATCTTTTTCCCTTTTGCAGTGAACCCAAAGAAAGACAGTGAGAACACGCCTGTCAAAGGAGGAACTGTGGCAGACCTTGGTAAAACCAGCACACACCCCCTCCAGCACCCCTTCCCCCCCATTTTATATTTGCAGACCAACAGAAGATATTTTTAACCTCCCAATTTTAAAAGAAAACTTGTAATTCTGCTCCTTTGTTGAATTAAGTTTTCCTGTGTTTTCAAGTTGAAGCAGGGGACCCTTTTTCACTTGCAAGGCTGGTCCCTTGGATGCAGAGGTTTTTTAATGCCACAAGCTCTTCCCTGGCAGAATTCTTCTTTTTTTGCTTGGAACCAAGGGCACTCACAGGTTCCCTCAGCTTTGCTGAGCCTTTGACATAAGAGAGATAAATGAGTGTCCTGTATCCTCTTACACAAGGCTACACTAGAGCACTGGGAGAGGCAGTGAGGGGGTGTGGGTTCCTAAGTGTGGAAAAATGTTGATTATCCTTCCTCTCTATTCTTACTTCTGTTCCCTGACCTGGGGTAGCTGAGTGTCTGCATGAGGTGGAGACTGCTGTACCTTTGCTTTCTTCCTCACTGCCCTCCTAAAAGAAATTAAATACCCTTTCCAGTTAAGCAGTTCCAAGGCTTATGAATAATCAGACACTTCAATTAGTTTCATTTAGTTTAATTCTTAATATTTTTACCTTTCAGATGAACAGGATGAGGAGACTGTGGCAACTGGAGGAAAGGTAACAGTAGCCATTTCTTGCTGAGTTAGGTACAAGCTGAGATCTTCATCTCACCTTCAGTAACCCATTGTGTAATGATTTTCAGCTGAGACATAAGATTCATTTAGTCACTGGTGGGAATGTTGTTTTGCTGTTATAAAGATTCTGCAAGTACTTGGAGATGATTTATGTTAAGTCCAGTGTAGCAGAAACGAGAATGAGGAGACAGATGCATTGTTGAAGGAGCATTTTTCAGATGCAAAATCATTCAGAGTTTATGCTGCTTCTTTAGATTTCAGGGCTAAATCTAAACCCCAGGAAGGCTTCCTCCTAGTTTTAATAGAGTCACAGGAGTAGTTTCTGTATTTAATTCCATTGTTGGTGTGCCAGGCACTATTTTTAACAGCTTGCCTAGAAGAAGAGGGCTGCCTGATCAGACAGGTCAGAGGAGCTCACATCTCAGTGAGGCTCTGAGCTGCTCTCCTGCACAGACACAAAGCTGGGCTTGGCTATAACATCATGAAGAAAATCTTTCTCTCCACATTGACCTACTTCTAGTTTTACCCTATTTCAGTTCATACACCCAATCTCTAGATGTGTTTTCAGAAGTGCTCAGAAATCCTTTCTCAGGTTTTAAAACAGGGAGAAGACAACTCTAGGTATGCAAACCACTGGCTAGGGAGTAGCCTTTCTTTTAGGTTTTAGGCAGAGGTATCGGCCTGGGGAGCAGCGAGTTGGGTACCTGGGTTACAGGTGCACAAACTGAAATCCCCAAAACACCTTTCTTAGGTTTCCAAGTTAGGGAACTAACTGGGAAGGAACATGACAGTAGGGCAGTCCAGGATTTTCAGTGTCACTTCTCCATCTCTGGGTGGAGAATGACCTGGAGTTGTGGGACTCATGCAGGAGCTTTAGCATTTGTTCCATGTTTAGTTTGGAAGAGGTTTACTTTTATGTCCTAGGCTGAAGTGGGTTTTTGGGATGTGGTCTGTTCCTGTGTTTAGTGAATGTATTTTGAGGAGAAGGGTATTAGAAGTTGAGGGGATGAGGAGAGGAAGAACTTTTCTGAATAGCTGTTGTCAGATCACTAAATAGACTTAGAAGGATACCTTGTTCTGGGGGGAATTTATTCCCTCCACAGAGTTGTCATTGACACCAGTGATTCTTTTAGACTTGCTTTAGGGGCTCAGCTATTTTTAACAGTCTGTTGTTTTTCTGAAATGTGTCTGGAGTAGTAATTTAGGTGAAGAAAACCATTTAATGTTGAGTTGCCTACAGTCTTTTCAAACAGCACCTGGGGTCAGTGTCCTGACCCCCTCTGTGCCCTTTACCTGTTGGAATAAGGAGATGAGCATGTGCTGGAACTCCAGTTGCAGAACATCTTGTGTACACAGGAGGCTTCTGCTGGGAAGCAACAGAAAGTAACCTTGGACTTGTCCCTCTTCTTGGAAATCTTAAAATCTTGCTCACTGATGTTTTCACAACCCTATAGGAGCAAACTCATGGGTCTGTTCTCCATCTGAGTGGAAGCAGGTACAGGGACATGGAGTTACAAGTTGAACTTAGTATCTCCTATTTGCAGGAAATACCCAAGACCAGCTTGAAGACTGATCAAAGTGACTTTATCCAAGCAAAAATTTAGAGTAATGAGACATGGTTCTGCATACACTATTACTGCTGACAAGTGTCTTCCAGTGAAACCAGAACCAAGGAATCTGATTTCCTGTAATATTGAGGAACAAGAAGGTTCATGGGGGAAGAGAGGCAAAAAATACAACCTGTCTTAGACAATATTACAAACTGCTGCAGTGTCAGTAACTGGACATGGCAGCAAGAGTCAGGCTGACAGCTCACCAGGTGCTCAGGGTTTGTGCTGGATGCATTACCCAGGGGTGCAGTGTGCTGCAGAACTGAGTGTGTCCCTGGGATTTGGGGGCAGGCTCAGTAGAACCTTCTGGCCTTGTGCTGCCTTCCATATTTTCAGGAACACAGATCACACTTTCTCTGGTCCCTGAGATTTTCCTCACTGAGCAGAGATTTCACTAAATTAAGTTTAATCTGCACAGGATTGGGAAGCACTTGGTTTTGACTAAGTTTGTGCTGCCTGAGAGTTGTTAGTTATGTCTCTTGCAACCTGCTAATTGTTGTGTTCTGTCCCTGGAACAGGAAGATGAAGATCCCAACAAAGGTGATCAGAGTCGGTCAATTGATCCAGGTGAAGATAATGTCACAGAACAAACCAACCACATCATTATTCCCAGCTACGCATCTTGGTTTGACTACAACTGGTAAGGGAGTCATTTGGAAGTGGGGGAAGATTTGAGTTTGGGTGGTTGTTTCTTACGAGTCAAGCTGAGAGGTGAAAGAGGTGACTTCTTGCTTAGGCCTGGTTCCCATGTATGGTACATCTTTTCCATTTCAGAATCTTTCTGAGCTGACTTCTGAGTTTTCAGAGATTGGGAAAGAGGAAGAGAATTTCAGACAGCACAGATCTTCAGACAGTTTTTTGCTTTACACTGATTTTATTATTCCTCTCTCTTACCTACTTTCTAGTCCTTGTAATGATCTTTCTGTGTTTGTATCTACTTCTGAAAGCTGCTGGCTTGTTATTTTGCTTCAGATCTTGACTTTGAGGACGTCATTGATGATAACAGGGAGGATCCTTGTTTCATTTTGGAGTCCTCAGTGGGGTCAGAGATTGTGGTGTGCTAAGGCCATAAAGCTCCCTATAGTCATCCTAATGTTCTCTGCATACTTGGGCTTTTGTGGTGTGGGAAGAGAAGCAAATAATTGGGAAAGTCGTTCTGAAGTTAAACTCCTACCTAGTGCTTTTTTAAAACACAAACTGGGGGCAGTTGGCTGGAAGGGCTCTCATGTGAACTGGTGTTTCATCCTTGCTTTAGAAGCTGAGACATTATTCAGGCTGGAATCTAAAAGAGCTCTGTTGTGACACCTGAGTGTTAGGATTCCTGTGCAACGTCCAGAAGTGGAGAACTTTTTACCCTAGTGAATTAAGGTGGGATCTGAGCTGTCAGTGTAAGGGTTGGTTCATTTACCAGCTCTGGCCAATGTTGTTACCTGGAGCTGGTGGCTCAGCCCATGTCTGTGCTAGTGGCCTGAGTTGACCTAAATTTCCATAAATAGAACCATCTGCTTTCTCAGTCCCTTGGCTCTCCCACTTTGAGATGATCCTGGAAGCAGAACAACCAAGGATCACACAGGCTGAATTTCTAGGTGTGGGGAAGAGCTGGAGGTGTAGGTCTGTTAGGCACACAGAACAAAGTTCCCCACTGGTGCACTTCAGAAGGAGATCCAGAGCTCTGATCTGCTGGAGATCAGGAAAGGACACTTGGTATGGCTTGATGGACAGGCTGCCCAGGGCAGGGGGGGAGGCCCCATCCCTGGAGGGGTTTCCAAGGCCTGGAGATAGTGCTGAGGGACATGGGGCAGGGGTGGCCTTGGCAGGGCTGGGGGAACAGTTGGACTCAAAGGGCTTTTTCAACCCAAACGATTCTGGGATTTTAATTGAGATTTGCTCTAAAGGTGGGCACATCTGCAGTCTGTGCTTCAGCTCCTTGCTTGTAACTTGAAGGGACAAACATACTGCCCTACTGAGAAAATTATGACAATGAAGTTTTGTCACAAGGTGCCAGTTGCCTGTTGGGAGTGACTGGTGACAATGGTTGGTTGAAAACTCCTGGTTGGTGCATTTGTGGCAGCAGCAATGGTTCTAGTGATGTTCTGAGAGCTCAACCTGAGAAACAGATCAGCATGAGCAGAAAGACTAATGAAGTCTGAAGAAAGAGAATAAACCCCACATTGCATCAGGTGTACCTGTTCTGACCTTGCAAATGGCAACCTTGAACCATCCCTGTGGGGGAACAGTGGTCATCTTCAAGGTAGCAGGATGGTGGGAAAAGAACCTTAGATTTTGTGGGCTCTAGTGCTCCAGAAACAGCCCATTGAGCTGATTGGGATTTGAAGCTGAAGTAACAGCACAGGTGTGAGACTGAGAGTTTGCTGTCTCTCAGCACTGCTTTTCCCTTCAGAGGGAGGTTTTTGTGTCCTGGAGAACCAGAGGGCACAGGTCCCACCTCAGCCTGCAGGTGTTACTGCTGTTGCTGTGCCAGCAAATGCTCCTTGGGTTGTGTGAACATATAAACATCCACTGTCTGCAGCCCCCTCAAACTGCAAATACTTCTTTAATGTGTCCAGTCACAGCTCATTAAAAGCAAGCTGAAGAATAATTCTAATCTACTCCTCTCAAAATGTTTTCTAAATGGCTGGTTTAGAATATTCCTTGCTAGAATTAATTTTCTAGTAAGAAGATAAATTTTATTAAATGCTCAATTCAGTCTCAGTGTGATCTCAAATGCTTTAGGCAACATCACTTCAAGAACTCTGTAATTTGTTTGTTACTAAAATCTGAACAATTAATTGGTTAATCTTCATCTTCAGGTTTGAGTATTTTCCCAGGAGTGAGAAGTTAAGAGTGAGCAGTGTCAGCATGAAAGGACAATTACATGGTAGATTAAATGCTGAACATATAGGAGAAAGGAGGATTATTTTTAAAAATATTTTTTCTGTGTTTCCTTAAAAGGTACTAATTCTTAAAGGGCCACTGTGGTTCTCCAGATTCTGGCTTGCATGAAGTGTGTGCCCCTCTGCAAGGTTCTATCTTAAACTATTCAAACAAACCCTGCATTTCTGATACTTTTTTTAAAGTAAAAATCTCTTTTATCCTTGGAGCTGTTTCCTCACTTGGCAATAGGTGGGTTAAGTCTCAGGTGCCTCAATTTGCACAGTAAGATCTTAAAAGAAAGGAGTGAATCCACTAATGAAGCTCCATATACACTGACTGTTGACTTGGTAATTTTGCTTTGCAGTGAAAACCCTCTTATATCATATACTATGGAGAACAAAAAATGATCTTGTTCATTTGTTGGTGATGAAGTCATCTGTCATTAAACATTTCAGGACTGAGTTTCCTTACTCGTCTTAAAATAATCACTTCCTCCAAGCCTTTATTTAGGTGTTTTGAGAATAAATATGAGAATATAATTTCATATGTTTCAGTAGTGCTATTTACATTGTCAGGCTGTTAGTACTTGCAGAGTGGAAAATTCTACTGAAAGACCATTTAAGCTTAAATGAAACTACCTGGAACAGCTATGGAAGGAAAAAAGTACCAGTATATCTGTCAAATAACTGAAGCTGAGTTTGCTGGGATCTTTGCCTTCCCTCATTTCATATACTCCAGAGCACCTTGTGTCAATAGTTCTGCTCTTCCATACATGGTCAGATTTTGCTCTATGTTTCTTCCTGGGATGTTCAAAGGGGAAGAATTATTTTGAAGACATTGCTTAGTTGCTCCAAATATCCATACATTGGATTTTATTTTCCCAGCTAACCAGAGAGGTAGTAGCTACATTCTTAAAGCCAGTCTGTGTCCTGCCTAACTTGTGAGCTCCAGTAATAGCTGTGGATCCAACTTTGGGCTTGCACTCAGAGCACTTCTTTGCAGTCCCATCTTCTAAATATACTCCATAAAAGCTGGTTGTCCCTCAAAATAGTCATTTGAAGTTGTGTAGAACACTCCAAGATTGTTTGTTACTGAGCATCTGAATTGTGTGTGTTACAGCATTCATGTGATTGAACGTCGTGCTCTTCCTGAATTCTTCAATGGAAAAAATAAGTCCAAGACTCCAGAAATGTAAGTAAAGCAGGTGAATAAAGTCATGTTAGAGAGGTGAAGGAGACTCCAGCTTCATGAGCTTGAGGTCACTTCAGCTCTGCATGTGTGAAGCAGATACTGTCTGTAGGGGCATGAAGGAAGGAGAGAGCACCTGTGCAACCACTTCTGGTTTGATAACGCTGGCATTATTGTAGAAGAGGTAAAACTTCAAATGTCAAAGTAGTACTTAGTAGTGCTTATCCAGGAAAAATAAAACTAGTTTCTCCCAAGTAGTACTGCCACCAGATCTTGAACTTTATGTGGTACAAAACATGATCATCTTTCTGGGATGTCTGAAGAACTCGGTGATGCTGTAGAAACTTAACAGCCTTGCTTATTTTTCTCTCTCTCAGAATCACCAAGGCTGGAAAAAGACCTTTAAAATCATCAAGTCCAGCCTATGACCAACACCACCACATCTCCAGACCATGGCACTAAGTGCCACCTCCAGCCTTTCCCTGAACACCTCCAGGGATGGTGCCTCCACCACTTCCCTGGGCAGTCCATCCCAATGTCTGATCACCCTTTCCATGAGGAAGTGCTTCCTGATATCCCACCTAAACCTCCCCTGGAGCAGCTTCAGGCCAGGCCCTTTTGCCTTGTTGCTGGTTGCCTGGAAAAGGAGCCCAACCCCACCTGAGCACAACCTCCCTTCAGGTGGTTGCAGAGAGTGAGAAGGTCCCCCCTGAGTCTCCTCTTCTCCAGGCTGAGCAACACCAGCTCCCTCAGCCTCTCCTCATCAGACTTTCCCTCCAGTCCCTTCCCAGCCCTGTTGTCTCCCCTGGACCTGCCCCAGCACCTCAATGTCCTTCCTGCAGTGAGGGGCCCAGAGCTGCACCCAGTGCTCGGGGTGAGGCCTGCCCAGTGCTGAGCACAGGAGGAGAATCACCTCCCTGCTCCTGCTGGCCACACCATTCCTGGTACAAGCCAGGATGCCACTGGGCACCCTGCTGGCCACCTCGTGCCATGCTGGGCTTGTGGGCCTGAGGAGCTGTGTCTGCCAGCCCTGGGCACTGAGCAGGGGCTGCGTCAGGCTGAGCAGTGGATTTTGCACGGTTCTCTGTCTTGATTTCATGCTTCCCTGAGCAGCTGATTGGTAATTCTGAAAGTGCAGGTGAGGGTCAGAAAATGAATCTTCACAGGCCTGAGATCTTAACCCTGTTTTCAAGTCTTAGGTGGCCTGATTTAAATCAGAGGGCTGGAGTTGGGCATTGCAAGAAGCAAAATATTTTTATTTAGCTGTTCCAAACCCTCTAGTGACTTTTTAATCCTGGACGTGCCTGTTAAATCTTGGTGGGGTTCTCTCTGAGTTTAGATCTAGTTTGTACCTCTCTCATTTCCTTGGGGGATTTGGGGTCTACTGCAGAACTTAAGTGTTCTTAATTCAAAATTAAACACACCCAGTTTAAATGCCTTCCCTGAAGCTGTTCACGACAAAATGTTCAAAAAGCTGATTATCGTGTTGAGGTGTTGCAGGTTTTTTCATACCTCAAATGATGAACTTGTGATCTGACTTAGCAATGCAGGGGGATAAGCTGCTGGTTTTGTATCAAATGCTTATCTTGAGAATCTGCTGCAGGGCTCCTTGGGTTGGTAAAAGCACATCTCCCTCCTCTGAGAATTCTCTGTGCTAACAGTACGTGACGTTATTCCAACCAGTCTTGAAAGGTGATTAAGGGAAGATGGTTCAGCATCAGGTTTTTGATCAAAATTATAATCCTAAACCCTGAGAGCTCACAAAACCAAAACCCCAACCATCAATTTGCTCACCATTGCATGCTTGTTAACTGGGAGAGTGGAGCTGAGCTTGTGGTTGCTTTATCTTGGTGTCACATCCTGGTCGAGTCAAAAAGCATCTTGTGGGGATTTTAAACTGATATTTTTTTTTCAATTAACTGCTAAATGAAGCACTTGAGATGTCTTCTCAGGACATTGCTTTAACATCAGCAAAGCTGATTATTGCATCCAGAACATTCCTTCAACAGTTCCTTCCTAGTGCAAATAATAGTGGTGATACCACCCTGCCCTGCCAGCAGGCACAGGAGGCAGACTTCAGAGAGGGTTCTGGTGCTTCCATCTCCTCTCCTCAGGCATGGTGGATATTTTGTGAGGATTCTGATCCAGTCTTGAGATAGAAATTAGAAACTTTTTCAGCCTGCAGAAGAGAAGAGTTGGGAGACCTTAAAGTAGTTGCCCAGTGCCCAAGGAGGTTATTGAGGTGGATCCAGGCTCAGTATTGAAGGCAAAGCACTGGGATGGGGCCCTGGGAAACTGGGAATGTTCTGCCCGAAGCAGCCTGGTCTGCTGAATGTTTTCAGTGCTGACCATGGTCTGAGTAGGAGATTGGCTGAGAGGCCTCCTGAGGTCCCTGGCACCAGGAAGGATTTTCAGTCTGCAGTCTTTACTCACAGCTCCTCTACATGTGTGAGTTGCAGAGGGAACTACAGCTGCATCATAGTGATTCCAGAATGTATTTGATCCAGAATGGAGTTGACACTAGCTCTGCTCCATCAGTTTTACTCTTCAGTGTTTTTTTTTGGTTTGGGATTTCTAGGGCTTAGTGTCCAAGGCTGCAGACATTTGTTGGTGAAAAGAATTGCCTGTGCTTCATCCTGGCCCTTGATGTACTCATCACTTGTAATCCCAAGCTTCCTTTTTCAGTTGACATCAAAACATGAGGTTTCCTGATACTCCCCTCTGAGATGCTACTGGTTGTTGCCCACAAGTGAAGCCAGTGAGAGACCCCTCCCAATCCTGATATTGTCCTAGAGAAGTATTTCTGTTGCCTTTTAGGGCTTGCAGGAGCAGCATGAGGTCTTGGCTTTGTGTTTTCTTTTTAAATAAGAGAAACATCCTACTGAATGGAAATATCTTCCCTCCAGCTCCATTTCCAGGCCAAACAAAATACCATGTTTAAAAGCTCACACAGATTCACTCTTGTGACAGTGGTGCCTGGGGGGTGGTTTCTGTCTTAAAAGGAACGTTAAGTAAATACTAGTTGGCTTCTCTTTCTCACTGTTGACAAGTTCTAGCTGATGGGTCCTGTCATTGTCACAGACTCCCTGCAGGATAAACTTCTGGGATGTTTCTGTCTTAGGCTTCTCTCTTCATCTGATAATGTGACCTTAACTAAAAAATATTTAACTAATTTATTCAGCCAGGACCACTTCCAAGTACCTGTTCTTGAGCAGTTCCCTTCAGGAGCATTCAGAAATGTTCCTGAATGATCCTCTATGGAAGATGCTCCTTTGTTTCTTGCCCACCAAGCATTCAGCATAGAGGAGCCCAATACCTAGTCCCATAATTTCTTTTTTCCTAGAAGTTTTATATATAATTTGGTCAGAATAAAGATTTGGGCAGGAATGTGTATTTGCAGGTCTTGCCTGTGAAAGGCATTGATGTTCTATCTCTGTATGACTTTTTGGTTAAGGTGCTTTTGCCCACAGTGTGAGAGATGGCAGCTTCTTCCCTTCCAGGCTCCCAGAGGGATCATGTGCCTGTTTCCACGTGGAGACCAGACCCCATTATTTTTCTCAGCAGCTAGTAGTTGTTGTACTACTACAAACTATGTTAGTTGGTGACCGAACTGCAGCAACTATTTGTGTGATCTGCAATTCCAGGATGCATGGATCCATGAATCCAGAATGGCGCAGCCTGGAAGAAAAGGGTTGTATTCAGTATATAAAAATCTACTTACCTGCTGCTTTTGGTTTTCATCAATAAAACTTGCCTGTTTGTGTTTGCTTGCCAGTATAGCAGGTGTTTGGAAAAAGTGAATCCCAATCTGGGATTCTATGATCCTCAGACAGTAACAAGAGATGGGGCAAGAGGAACCAGCCTCAAGTTGTGCCAGGGGAGGCTGAGGTTGGATCTGGGGAACAATTCCTGCCTGGCAAGGGTTGTCAGGGCCTGGCCCAGGCTGCCCAGGGCAGGGGGGGAGTCCCCATCCCTGGAGGGGTTTCCAAGCCCTGGAGATGGTGCTGAGGGACATGGGGCAGGGCTGGGGGAATGGTTGGACTCCATGATCTTGAAGGTCTTTCCCAACCCAAACGTTTCTGTGAAAATGCACATTCTGACCTTGTCAGTGTCAGGGTGCAGGAGCTGCTTCCCACTTGTCTTCCAGATACCTGGCTTACCGCAACTTCATGATTGACACCTACCGCCTGAACCCGCAGGAGTACCTGACCAGCACTGCCTGCAGGAGGAACCTGACTGGGGACGTGTGTGCTGTCATGAGGTAAAAGCCTTTTCCAGCCCCTTGCAGCCACTGCTTCCACTTTTACAAAATCCCAGTTTGACAGCTGAGTTTTGCCAGGTTTCTGTTTCTCCAGTGTCAGGCTGTGAGGCACAGCAGAGCCCTGGAAGTTAGGAGCTTCAGTGTCCCTTCAGGAAAGAGCAGCTGCAGATAGATGAGGGAAGGAAGTGAGTGGCTGTGCAGCCCTCACCATCCACACATAGATGAGGGAAGGAAGTGAGTGGCTGGGCAGCCCTCACCCTCCACACATAGATGAGGGAAGGAAGTGAGTGGCTGGGCAGCCCTCACCCTCCACACATAGATGAGGGAAGGAAGTGAGTGGCTGGGCAGCCCTCACCCTCCACACATAGATGAGGGAAGGAAGTGAGTGGCTGGGCAGCCCTCACCCTCCACACATAGATGAGGGAAGGAAGTGAGTGGCTGGGCAGCCCTCACCCTCCACACATAGATGAGGGAAGGAAGTGAGTGGCTGGGCAGCCCTCACCCTCCACACATAGATGAGGGAAGGAAGTGAGTGGCTGTGCAGCCCTCACCATCCACACATTGTCTGCAAGTGGTTCCGTGCGGGCAGCCCCAGCTTTGCTTTGCCTGTGTCCTTAATTAGGTCATTTCCTCTTACACTATAGCCAAGGATGCCATGTTTTGTTTTCTGCAACAATCTGAAGTGCAGTCAGGTCTGCACAAAGCTCGTGCCGCTTGATTTATTTTGCCATTTGTGCTCAGTGAGGGACTAGAGAAGATTCTGGATGTGTGCTTGATCCAGAAATGCAAACTCCTTCCCTTGCCTTCTCCTTCCTGCAGCGTCAGGCGAGGCTTTCGTTCTCAAGGTCTTGATCTGTTGTGTTGTTTCACAGAGTACATGCTTTTCTGGAGCAGTGGGGTCTCATTAACTACCAGGTGGATCCAGAAAGTCGCCCCATGGCCATGGGACCTCCCCCTACCCCCCACTTCAACGTCCTGGCTGACACCCCCTCGGGGCTCATGCCTCTCCACATCCGCACTCCGCAGGTGGGTCCCCAGCTCCCCCCAGCAGGAGTTTGTCTTGCCTCTAGGTTCCCTGCACCTCCTGAACAATTCCTCTGTTATTTGCCTAAATAATCACTTCTTTTGTCCCTCTAGGTTGAGAGTTTCCAGTAGTTGGAATCTCCAAAACAAATCTGCTGATGTTGTGTGCCAGTGACCTTATCTCCAGCCACCCCTGTAGATTTGTGTTCAGCTTATTTGCTCAGTCCCTGTTCTGCTTAGCATGGGTCTGAAAACCTTAGATAACTTTGAATTCCTGCCCCTCTCACCTTTCTCTTGTAACGTTTGCTTGCAGATTCCAGCTGCTCAGCAGATGCTGAGTTTTCCTGAGAAAAACAAAGAGAAGCCTACTGACCTGCAGAACTTTGGCCTTCGCACGGACATTTACTCAAAGAAGACTTTAGCAAAGGCAAGCACGTGGGGGTTTTTTATTCTGAGCCTTCTCTTAAGGTCTCTTCCTCGAGTGTCCTCCAGTAGATGACTTTGAGACAACATATGTTGCTCTTATGTTCCTGTTTGAGATGTTTTCTGTCTCAGTGTGGGATGTTGAGATTCCTCACTTAGGGTTGTGTTGGGAGTGGAAGTAGAGCCGTGCAGCTCTCCCAGGCTGGTCAGTTCTGTAAGTCTTCAGACCCTGAACTGTTGTTACTTGATTGTGTATTTCACCTGAATGGTTCAGAATCAACAGACTGTCCAATAATTCAAGACAGAAACTGAGACCTTCAGCACAGGGCCTTTAACTGTGCTGCTTTCCAAGTGTGAGCAGGGTTTTCCAGACTAGGAAGTTGCTTGATAACAAAAAGTGTCCCAATACCTTTGCAGGGCATGATTTAGTAGGGTGCTGTATCTGTGTAGTTGCAGTTCTGAGCCACCTTTGTCAATAACTCCACAACCTGTTGCCTTTTAACTCCTCCTGCTGCCTGATACCAGTGTGTGTGCTTGGAGCTACTGCAGAAATACCAGTTCACTGCTTCAGCACAGCCTTGGGTCTAGACATCTGCAGTGCTGTGCTGATTAGAGCCTCTTTTGGGCTGATACCAGGCTAATTCTGTGTAATTGGTTGCTCTAAGTACAGTGTTCATTGTACTAAGAAATCAGATTAACTGTTTTGGTTTTTTTTAAAAAAAAAAACCCAAACAACAAACAAACAACAAAACCAAACCACAAGAGATCAGGATTTTATTTATAAAGGCTTATTCCATATCACTTTTTATGGGAGTGACTTTTTCACTTAGTTTAGGGAAGTATAAATATTCACCAAATTCATAAGTCTTTACTGGTTCTAGACTTGAGTTCTGTTTACAAGCATCTAGCCCAATGAACTTGAGCAGATCTGTTTGCCAAGAGTTCATTTCCATTTTTGCTTTGTGTGGCAGTCGCTGAGAGCTGATCAGCTGCTGGGTGACTCACTTTGATTAAAGTTCTCTGTGGGTTGATGATCTATTTGAAATGCATCTTGATATAGGATAGATTTACTTGTCCTAAATCACAGGATGGTTTGGGTTGGGAAGGACCTTTAAAAATAATCTAGTTCCAACCCCCTGCCATGGGCAGGGACACCTCCCAGCAGCCCAGGCTGCTCCAAGCCCCATCCAACCTGCCCTTCAACACTGCCAGGGATGGGGCAGCCACAGCTTCCCTGGGCAACCTGGGCCAGGCTCTCCCCACCCTCACAGCACACAATTTCTCCCTCCCATCTCAGCTCCAGCTCCCTCTGGACGCTGGAAACCCTTCCCCCTGCTCCCATCCCTCCCTGCCCTTGTCCCAAGCCCCTCCCCAGCTTTCCTGGAGCCCCTTCAAGCACTGGAAGGTGCTCTAAGGTCTCCCTGGAGCCTTCTCTTCTCCAGGCTGGACACCCCAACTCTCCCAGCCTGGCTCCAGAGCAGAGCTGCTCCAGCCCTCCCAGCATCTCCAGGGCCTCTGGACTCCCTACAACAGCTCCACATCATTCTGTGTCCTCCAGCACTGAAGTCTGCTCTCCTGTCCCACACACAAACAGAACCCAAGTCTCTACAAAGTGCTAACAACGTGCTGTCTGAGACACGTTCCAAGGTGTAATCAAGAAATTGAGCTGTGAAAAGAACAGGGGAGAGCACAGCAAGGTGTGGCTGTCACACCATCCCCAGAGCTGTGTCCCTTCATATGCAGATTATCTTCTTGTAATTACTCTCTCTTTCCAGGTGGCTTATCTCATTTATAAAGATACTTATTTTTAAACTGAGTCACTGCTTTTAGGTGAACTCTATTTTTTATTATTTTCGGCCACCTCACACAGCCCAGTCTGCCTGCCTTGAAAGCAGAGGTTAGAGGGGTAAGTTTATGTTGACGTTAGCACCACACTGCTGTGAGAAAAGTGCCCTTTAAGCTGAGAGAACCCCAGGTGAGCCTGAATCTGGTGGGCACCATTGCTTCCTTGGGCTCCAGGGGAGCCGGATAAAACTCTGTCGTGTCCATTGGCTCTTGCTGTCCTGTGGTGTGAGCTGTAGTAAGTTTACTTTACTGCTCTCTTCTTGTCTTCATTTTACTGGCCAAAGTCAAGCTGACCAGAATGTGCCAGCACTCCAGAGGGCTCTTACTATTTAGGAGAATCCTCTTTGCTGTGTGTGCAAGCAGAGATGGCCAGGAGAAGAGGGTAGTAAATCACTTGGCTTTGGCTTGGCAGAAAAGAGGAGTTGAAGGTTCTCCCAGCTGTGTTGGGAAGGTGGGATCTGTGAGCCCCAGCCTCTGGGGAGAGTGCAGGAATGTGCTCACCTGCAGGCCTCACCTGCATGAGCAAATCGTGGGAAGTGAACTGCTGTGCAATGTAACCAGGGAGGAGGAGGGCTGTGAAAGGTACATGTTTGAGAGGATTAAGTAACAGAATCTTCCCCTTAATGTTTTATTCGATAAAGGTCAGTGCAAAAAGACCTGAATTTCACTTTTTATCCCTTCCTATCTTTTGTAGAGTAAAGGTGCAAGTGCTGGAAGAGAATGGACGGAACAAGAGACTCTGCTGCTCTTAGAGGTAAGTTCATGAGGGCAAAACCAAGGGCTGGGAATCCAAAACACACAGGATGTTACATGCTTTAAAAAAACCCCTACATGTGGATCTTTCCAGGTGGAGTTAGGTGGCAACAACATGCTTGCTTTTACCGAAGCTGGAGTAGTGAAGCAGAGTTTATAGTGGAAACAATCTGCTGGGGTGGTTGAGCAGCTGTGTGTGCAGGGCTGCCTTTCAGTTGTGGCTGTGGCTTTTGAGTTGGTACAACTCAGAAACTCCCTCCAAAGCAAAGCTCTTCCTTCAGCTGTCATGGCTACAGGAATGTTAAGACAAAAAAAGAGATGGTGGTAACATCTGTGCACTAGAGGGGCTTCATGTGCTTTAGGGTTTGGTTCTGATTTAGGATGCTTGAATAAACTCAGGAGCAGATCTTGCAGTGCAGAGACATCTTATCCTTGAAAGAAGTTACTAATAGCATGAAATAAATGTCCTTCAGGTAATGGTTTGCCTGCCACAAAGAAATCCTTTGAAATTCTGATAAACTTCAGAGGTTCCTGGCTAAGCCACAGCATGTTAGGGAAACAGCTCATCTTTAAGATTAAATTGTTAAGAAACAGTTGAGGCCGTTTCCTGTCTCCTGCCACTAAGAAGGGAAGCTCTTTATTTGGTAGCTCTCTGATCCCATCCAGCTTCCCATTCCTTCTGCCACATGGCTGCACTTGGTGTGTTCTTGAAGCTTTTTCCAGAAGCCTACAAGAAATACGTATGAGGTGACTCAAATCACATTGGCACTGTAGAAATCAGGTCAGAGAACTGTTAGCACACTAGAATCCAGCCTTTGTCCCCAGATTGCTTAATTTGATGCTCTTAAACCACATGGTAATTGTCTGGTCTCTTGGAGTTCCAGCCTAGGATGAAGACCATCCCATGAGGTGCACTCCAGAAGCAGGTTCTGCTGCCATCAGGGTAGCATTGTTTTCCCACAGTCTTTTTTTCAGAAGAAGAGTCTTAGTGGCCTGAAATAATTAATGTGCTGCCACTTCCTTTAAAGAAATTACCATTTCCCTACCCTCCTTTTACAGGAATGTTTTCTGATGTAGAGGTTGGGTGCTTGGTTATTTTTTTAATGTAATTCAGAGTTCTGAGATAAAAATTCCAGTTTGGGGTTTTTTGGTGTGTTTGCTTTCCCTTGGACAGCTTAAACCAGGCTGCAGTTGTGTGATTGTTCTGGCTTTGTGTCTGTACATGTGTCAGTAAACCCATTGAAAAGTTAATTTCAAAAGGAAGAGCATGGACAATGGATGTGGATGGAGCTGAACAATACTCAGCCTCTGTGTGGGGCTGCTTTTCTGAGCTAGACAGTGTCTCACCAGCACTGTACTTGGGTTCAGCCTTCACAGATGGGAAGTGTGTTCATCCAACAGCCAAAATAGGTATTTGGGGCTTTTTTTTAATCTTAGGTTGTTACACAGTGTCTAACCAATATTTTTCTATTGACATGTAGAAGAATCTTGCTTATAGGGTGAAAACAGCCAGAATGTCTGCAGTGACATTCTTGTGTGGAGAAACAAGACTGGTCTCTTCTTTGCTTACTAGTATTATTATTTAAAATCCATTCTTTTTTATGCTTGTAGCTTATAGTCATACATAGCAAGTAGTAGCCTGATTAAATAGTCCAGATGACACATTCTTGTTTTAAGAAAGCAAAACAAAAAATCCTGTATCTTGAGATAGAAATTATATTTAAAGTGAGTTTAAATTAATGATGTTCTTCATTCTTTGTGGATTTAACCTATGAATAAATCAGTAAAGAGTACATCAGTTCAAGCATAAGTAACACAGCTCTAACAAGCCAGCTCAGTCCAATTAAATCCTCAGGGTAGCTTTGGGCAAATATATATGCAGTGAAGTTCCAACGAATACATCTTATCTTAAAATAATTATTGTCCTTCCGCCTGTTGACTGAATAAACTGGGGGGAGGAAATACTGGTTCCCTCCCAGAATCATCTTCCCTGCCAGACCTCCTCTGTATCTCCACAGAGCACTATTCTTGCACAGTTAAGTGCATTTTCAGCTATTTATAGTCAGGACAACTATTGTGAGAGCTAGTTTGTCTGGCAGAAAAATAACAAGCAATGAAGGAGAATGAGCAGAAAATAACAACCCTGCATGGGCACGAGGAGCAAAGCTGATCTAATATGCTGCTGTGATTAAAAATGGATCGACAGTGACACACAACTTAGAGACTGGGATGTGTTGGGGAAAGTGAAATGAAGGTTGCATGTTGAATGAATATGTCCCCGTGAGTGTGACCTGGTGAACTGAGCAGTTCCTCATTTCTTTAAGCACTCGAGCAAGATCAGACAGAGGTCAGGAG
Source organism: Chaetura pelagica (assembly GCF_000747805.2). NCBI lineage: Eukaryota > Metazoa > Chordata > Aves > Apodiformes > Apodidae > Chaetura > Chaetura pelagica. Next base: position 49,970 of record NW_009952448.1, on the reverse strand, counting down.
AAGGGCTCACAAGCAGTTGGGGACCTGACTGTCCTTGGCTCATTCCTGAACCAAATTACTCTTTCCATTGAGCTTTCAAAGCCCTTCATGTTCTCCAGCTCGTGGTCTTCAACAGTTCCCGTATTGTTCTTTCCATCCACATCCAGCTGGAGCACAGTGTTCCCATGTTCTGGTACTTGCCCAGTACTACACAGTGTTTTGGGGGAAGGTTCCCTCAAAAGACTCTATTCTCTCCAGCCAGTGTATCTGAAGGTACACTGGGTTTATTCCCTCCTCCCCATCTGGTTTAAGCAGTTTGAGAGAGAGAAACTTCAACCTTGAGCCGGGTAAAGCTTAAATCACTTTCAGAGCAGGGGGCTAAAAAGCCTCACCCACTGCAGGCAGCTTGGCCTTTGCTTCACAGAACCACAGAACCATTCTAGTTGGAAAAGACCTTTAAGATCATCGAGTCCAACCATTAGCCCACCTGTCCCCAGCCCACAGCTAACCCAGATCCAGCACCACATCTACAGGGCTTTTAAACACCCCCAGGGGTGGTGATTCAGCCACCTCCCTGGGCAGCCTTTCAGTGACAAATTTTCTTCTAATATCCAATCTAAACCTCCCCTGGTTTAGATTGAGATCAACTCGAGACCATTTTTGCTTTGTCCTGTTGCTTGTTACTCAGGAGAAGAGATTGCTGATTCATTATTTTTTTTCAGTGCCTGCTGGATCTTTTAACACTCCTGGCCCTAAGTCATCTGTCCTTTTAGTTAGTCTATTTCCACATCTTTGGAAATGTTACTCAGCTTGGTTTTTTTCCCCAGCTCACCTCTAACATCCACGACATGCCAGAGTCCTGTTCAGGCTGATTACTTTTCTCTGAAGAATCCTCATACCTTGTGTTTTTTAGCTGCAAAAACACCAGGACTGTTCCTGCAGAGAGCTGCTGTGAAGAAAACAGTATGTTCAGGAATCCTGGATTTTTTAAGAAATATTTTAGTCTTGATGAAAAAGATTGGTTTATGTGTAGTCCTGCAGGCAAATATATATCAACCCTGATATATATAGTAACTTGTTTTGTGGTAATGTCCCTTCCCAGGTCAGGGAACTCAACACATGCTGGCACAGTTTCTATCTTCTGCTTGTCACTAGGATCTCTGCAGGAACATCCAGTGTATTAACTTTGTGTACTTTTGTGCCCAACTGAGACAGGTTGGGTGGATCCTCCTCATGATGTCTGACAGATACAATGCAGCTGAGTAGCCTGTTTGCTCTGAATTCTGCTATGAAAGGTGGTGCATGTGGAAAGTTCAGTGAGTCTTGGCGTGATACCCCAAGGTTGATTTCAGCCTTCAAGTATTGAAAAGCCATTCACTTCATTTGTTCTGAACATCCAGGCTTGAATGGACATCCTGCTTATTTAGGGAAACTGGGTTGTCATGAGCAATTAGGGAGGAGGAGGGTTTGTGTGGCTTCTGACATGGAGTACAGCTGCAGACAGGTGCCTGAAAGCCCAAGGCAGCCTGCCTGGTGATCAGCAGCTCAGGAAGGAGGGGCTCCTCCAAGCAGCCTGGTAACACTGACTTCAAACTGTTCTTCCCCTTCCCCCAGTCCTTGCTAACTCCCTGCTGACTTGCAGGCACCAGTTACCTGTATGTTTGGTGTGGGGTAAGTGGTGTCTGACTAAAAAGCAGCTTGGCTTCTCAGCCAACTGGGTTAAACCTAAAAATGAACCTGAGATCTGCAGCTCCCATAAACAAGAAGGTGTTTACCACCCTTGCTCAGGCCTCTAATAATATTATTCTCAGAAGGCTTTTGATATGCCTTTGAATTGCCTGTCCCTATTTTAAATTGAACATACTTAACCAAGAAATCAAGCTGCTATTTCTTTTTCTAGGTGATTGAACCATTAATCATGTCAGTAATGTGAAAGTTAACAGTTCAGCTCTTATCTGAGCACTTGGACAGCAGCCAATAACAGAGGGAGTTTTCAGGAAAGAAAAGCTTCTTAAGAAGTAATATTCTTGTAGGCTCCCACTTTGTCTTTTTTCAGTGCTAATTTGTTAGTTTTTTCTAAAAAAAAACAGTGCAGGGACTGTTTGGCTGGGTGATCTTAAAGATTTTTTCCAGCCTAAATGGTTCTGAAAGTCTGCTCTATGGCTTCAGTAGCTCATTGTCATTAAATTATGTTGTTGAAACTTCTACTTAAATCAGCTGAGAAACAACTGTAAGTCTGAATTGTGAAATATTTAATCCAACCTGGAAGTTCTTACTTTGCCAGGTGGCTTAGCTACATAATGATGGTTTGTTAACCTGACTGATTAACAAAAATCAGACTGGTTAAGAGTTGCTAGAGAACTGAACTTGTCTGGCTTCATGGCATAGAATATATTTTTCCCTGATAAGTTGGTTTGATTCTCTTTCATTTAACACTTGTTGGATCTAAAAACTGGACTTCACCCTCCCAGGTGATACCATTGTTAAGGTCCCTTGCAACCTTAACCATCCTATGATTCTAGAGTGTGTATGTGTGATAAAATCCTGTTCCTGCCCCAGAGAGCTCAGGGTGTTGAAATACAAGTGTAAGAACATGAGTGCCCTCAGAGGGAGAAGTTACAGGAATTAAAAGCATTGGTAAGACTTGGTAGGATAAGCAAACTTACTTCCCTGTAAAGCTTTTCATGTGGAAGCAAAATGAGGAAACACTTAAGTATGCAAATGTTACAAGCAAATCCCAAATCTTAGGGCAATTTTTTGATTTAGTAACAGCATAAAACTCACGTGTTGATCCCTGCAGTTGAAATCTAACTGATGTCCCAGTGAGATGTTCATATTTGTTCTACAGAATAATTTTGCTACCAGAAAAAACAGGATTTTAAATGCTTGTCTGATCCAAATTTATTGTTCCACCAGCAAAATAACTAACATTGAAAATCTCTGCATAATTGATTTAATTTTTTTTTCCCCCAGAGCAGTCAATGTAGGTACAAGGCTTTTCCTCTTTTGCAGGCTCTGGAGATGTACAAAGATGACTGGAACAAAGTCTCGGAGCACGTCGGGAGCCGCACCCAGGACGAGTGCATTCTCCATTTCCTGAGGCTCCCCATTGAAGACCCTTACTTGGAGAACTCAGATGCATCTCTGGGCCCCCTGGCTTACCAGCCTGTGCCTTTCAGCCAGTCTGGCAACCCCGTGATGAGCACTGTTGCCTTCCTGGCCTCGGTGGTGGATCCCCGGGTGGCATCAGCTGCAGCAAAGGCTGCCTTAGGTATGGCCTCCACCCTGCAGTTTGGTTACAGCTCTTCTCTATGGCTCTGCTCTCTGTTAGTCTTAAAATTGACTCTTGGTGGAGTTGGTCTTTAAAAGTCCCTTCCAACCCAAACCATTCTGTGAGTTTCTTCAGGATGTGGGTAATAAGTTGTGAAAACAAATGGATGTGTGTAGAGAAAGCAGGTCTGCTGGTACCTCCTGGTGCTGTCTTGGTACCGAGACTGCCAGGGTGCAGGCAAGTTGGAAGAGCTCTTAAAGTCCAATGAGTGTCAAAAGATTGAAACACAGTGATCAACATCAATATTCAGCTGGTGTGAAATAATCTGCCACAGTTACATTGACCTCTGAGAAACCAGATGAGGGAGTTCCTTTCACTTTTGTCCTTATTCAACTAACAAACAATAGGACAAGAGGAACCGGCCTCAAGTTGTGCCAGGGGAGGTGGAGGTTGGATCTGGGGAACAATTCCTGCCTGCCAAGGGTTGTCAGGGCCTGGCCCAGGCTGCCCAGGGCAGGGGGGGAGTCCCCATCCCTGGAGGGGTTTCCAAGCCCTGGAGATGGTGCTGAGGGACATGGGGCAGGGGTGGCCTTGGCAGGGCTGGGGGAATGGGTGGACTCCACAATCTAAAGGGCTTTTCCAGCCCAAACAATTTGATTCTGTGATTTTTTCCATGTACAAAACAATTCTATATAACTGGGGAGAGAAGCTTTCCTACCACATTTGAGAGAGAAAATGATCTACCTACTTGGGGAAAGAAGGAACTCGCATACTGGGGAATTTAATTTTGTCACAAGATTTACCAACGCACTGAGCAGAGAAAATCCTGACGTTTCATTTGCCATGAAACCCTCACGATGTGGGATTGTGTGTGTTTGCTAACAGAGGAGTTCTCTCGAGTCCGAGAAGAGGTGCCCCTGGAGCTGGTGGAAGCTCATGTCAAGAAAGTACAGGAAGCAGCAAGAGCCTCTGGGAAGGTGGATCCAACGTATGGATTAGAGAGCAGCTGCATTGCTGGAACAGGCCCGGATGAGCCAGAGAAAATCGGTAAGATGTCCAGCAAGATGCAGGAATCTCTGTTGGATGAGGTTCCTTTGGCATTTTTAGACATTAGGTGGAAATTGTTCACTGTGAGGGTGGTGAGACACTGTTCTGGGTTGCCCAGAGATGCTGTGGCTGCCCCATCCCTGGGGGTGTTGAAGGGCAGGTTGGATGGGGCTTGGAGCAGCCTGGGCTGCTGGGAGGTGTCCCTGCCCATGGCAGGGGGGTTGGAACCTGATGGTCTTTAAGGTCCCTTCCCACCCAAACCATCCTATGATTTTCTTGTGACTTGTAATAAACCATAAGTTCACCTCCAAAACCAGATGAGAATCCCAGGTAAGGAGGGTGTCACAGGTCGTTCCACTTCAGCTTCCTGCAGATTTATTAACTCTTGACACTGAATTAATGAACTTGAGACCAGCCTTAGTTTTAAAAAGAAGTTTTCCTGCTCTTACCACCTGGAAGTGCCATTGCTTAGGATGCTTGGAGTTGAGTGGGGAAAAAAAACCCAGAGCAGAAGGTTTCATACCAGTTCTGTGGGTATTGGAGTCATTAGAGGATGCTGAATTATAGTTAAAATAAAGCAGTTTTATTAGCTCTTTGTGCTGCAGCTGAGTCTATAATGTGAAATCACAACTTTGATGAGTTTACACCTAAGTCTCACACTCTGAGCACGTTGCTAGCCATGGTGGTCTGGCAGAAGAGGAGGGTTTGATGAAATGGTGGAGTGGCACTTGGTGATGCCACAGTTCCCAGCTCTGGCTGGTGCACATTACCCTGCTGTGGTAACAAGCTCCCAGGTTGGAGCTCAGGGTCAGCTGAGGTTTTCTGTAGCATTCAGCAGATACTCTGGTATGAAGTTCCAGTATCTGGAGCTTTGACAGGTGCAAGTTTTGTGTTCATTACTATGGAGAGTAAAAGTATTTCTTTTGGAAATTCCCTACAAAGTGTAACCCTCTCTGTTTAACTCTGTGTTGGTCTCCCTCAGCAGTAACTAAGTAGACACACAGTTTGCTATGTTCCTGC
>NW_009952448.1:26915-44596 GCF_000747805.2 Chaetura pelagica | reverse complement strand
TCCTGCTGCCTCCCTCAAAGGCTTTCACCTCTTGAGTGTGGTTCAGATCTACTGACTTGTTTGTTGATCTTTATTTTTATCTCCAGCATTCTTGGCTGCTCCTTTGTTCAGCTTATCACAAATTGTGTTGGTGAATATAGTGACTAGATGTTTAAAGGCATGTATAGCTTTGGGCAAAGTGGGCAGAGTGTAATCTAGATTGACTGGAGGGTTTGATTTGGGCTGTTTGTACATCTCATAGTTGACCTGCTGTCACCCCCTCTGCAGACATGAGCAAGGTGTCAGCTTGTGTGATGGGATCATAAGGGACCTGTGGGTTCTAGTCAGCTGCTCAGTTATCAGCTCCTAGTCATACAGGTGAAGACAAAGTGTTTATAGTACTTAATGTCCATTGTAAAATTGCACTTTTAAATTAGATTTTAAAGTACCACTGAGCTCATGAAGATGTTTTTTACACAGAAACTGACAGATCATTCCATCCTTCTGTTGCGTTTTTCAGTGCTACACTTTTTACTTCTACACAAGTGGGATAGACTTGATGTGAGGCAGCTCAGCACGTTGGGAAGATGGGGAGTGCCTGCTGAAAGGGGCACCCCAGCCTCTGGAATGTCTGCTTCTCCCTGTTGTGCACATCTGACATCAGCACCCAAGCTCTGTTGAAAGGGCCAGGGCTTTGGGGTTTATTTTCAAGTTACCATAAACAAACAAAAAATCTTTGTGTTGCTCCATCTGAGGCTTATGTTGATAGTTATTTTTTTAAAAGCTCAGCTTAAGTTAAACTTTTCTGACAGGTTTTTGTTTCTATGTTCTGAGGCTTCAGTGTAGGATGTACCTGTTAAGGACCTTGTAACATGTTTGCTGGTTTGGGTCTTAATTCTCAGTCCTTCTCAGGACCCTGCAATTTGAGCATTGCTACCTCACTGGTGATACTGCTAGTCTGGCAGTTAACCCTTGCAACACAAGTTGCAGGTAGAGGTTTTGAAGTGCTTGTCATTTAGCATGGGGAGCTGGAGAGCAGATGACCATCCCAGGATGATCTGTGAGCCATGTGGGGAGCTCTGCGAGTCGGGCTGTCCTGGCAGAGTTAATGCGATTTGTACTGGGCTGTGACTAATGGAATGAATTAGGACAACAGCAGATGGTTCTCCCTGGGGGAGCTGCTCAGCAAGAGTGAACTGGGTCACTCAACAATCTGTGGTGCCTTCCACCTCCAAAACAGCTTTGCACTGGAGGGCACGGGGGAATCCATGGCTTGCACTCGCAGAGGTGTGTTGAATTCATTCCAGTGGGGTGCAGCTGCTGAGAGGGAGCTGTGTGTTTGCATGGCTAGAGCTGAAGCTTTCTATTTAAATGTCACTATAGAGAATTAAAAATATCTCCTTTGGGTTCCCTGCTAAAGTTCATCAGTTGTTGTATTTTAAAAATAAAATTACATCATAGCTCCATAATAATTTAAAAGCCTTTTATTTTGGTGAGCTGCAGGCAGTATGGAATGTGAAAGGGGAAAATATGACCTGAGTAGGTTGCAGGAGCTTCAGGAGCTTTTATTGATATCCAAGAGTATCCTCTTTCAGATCCTTAGTTTTTCTGAAAGCTGATGATGGTTCCTTTTGAATTGATCTAGTGAGGCTTCAGTAGAGCTCAGGGGGGACTCAGGTGGTTCAGCTGCTGTGGTAAGTATGGTAGAAACTTCTTTTCAGGCTGGTGCCTCACCATGGGTTACAGAGTGGGGAGGTGAAGGTGCTCTGTCTGTTGTAATGAAGATGAATTGAGGGCCACAAGGGATGCAAGCTCTTCAGGCTCATGAGAAGGGAAATATTCTCTGTGCCTGTGGTACTGAGTAGTTCCAATTAACTCCTCATAGAGTACATGCACCCCTAATGGCTTTCCAAAGGTGCTGAGTGCATGGGCTGCACACACGTGCAAGTGCCTGGGTTGCAGGCAGCTACTCCTGCAGTTTACGTCTTGCTGTTCCACGTATTTCACTAAAAGTAGTTCTGCTGGCACAAGTGTAGGGATGTTTCAGGCTGCAGCTCATCTGTGGCTGGGACCTCTGAGAGAACAGTGCTCTGATGTTCTGGCTCCACTACAGCCATCAGCAGCTTCAACGCATGGTTGAATTTAACATTTCATGGATGATTTTGCATCGTTCTCAATGTGGGTAGAAAACTCCCCCCAAGTCTATGTCTACTGGAGAAGTTATCTTCATTTGTGGCAAGAAGATTTCTCTCATGCTGTCCATGGTGTGCTTGAGCTCTAGAATAATGCAAATATGGCTGAAAAAGGAGCAGGCTGGGAGTGCTTTGTTCCTTTCACATGTTCCCAGTTGTCTGGGAGCTGGATCTGCAGCACGGGAGGGTTGAACTCATCAGGCCTCAGTGATGGACACGACAGCTGCAGCAACCTCTGTGGAAGAGCTCTACCCCACCAGCTGCAGGAGGCAGGAACAGAGGTAGCCCTGGTGGCTGTGGAGTCCTGACTTGCTGTGGAAAATGTAAATTATGGTTTAGATAATAGCAAAGTTATCATCTTCAGACCCAGGATTTTTCCGTAGCACCAGTAGCTTTCCTCTCAATTAAATATTAATATTGAAGGCTGACTTCTGACAGGTTGCGTGTGTTGCCTTAGTGAAAAAAAGGAAACTGGGATGTCTTGAGGGCATCTTTAAACTGTTTGCTGAGCTGAAGCTCACGCTAGTGGTTCTGTGCATTTATATGTGGAGTTCTGCTTATTGTTCTTGTGGTGACGATGGAGGTTCTGGATCTGCTTACACTGCAAGTGTCTGATTGCTGGTCAGGCAGTCAATTCTTACTGTGGAAGTATTTTTTATGGTTTTACTTGTTGACCTAAAGTCAGTTCAACTTCTTTGTAAAGTCACCGTGCCCCATCAGAAGTCAGTTATAAGTTCTTGATGTATTATGAAACAGGGCTGCTTGTTCTTGGAGATAATAAAACCAGAACAAACTTTCCATAGAGGCAGAAGGTGTTTGCTGCTTCAGGTTTGAAGAGGGGCATGAAGAGGTGATGTTGCCTGTTCTACAAGTGGTTTCTCCCTCTTGAAAGGTGCCTTGTGGTGTCTCACAACCATCTGCTTCTTGCTGATTTAAGAAGTAGCATTAATTTGATTGCCTGCAGCCTGCAAGGTGCAACACCAAACCTGCTGAAGAGGCCTAAGGAGCAGCACTGGTGCCATGGAAAGGGGATCACAGCATCTTTCTCATCCCAGTGAAGTCTTGCCCTTTTGTAACAGGGCTGTGTATCTGCAGCTCATCAGTTCCTGCGTGCATTGTGTTATGTATTTCATTAACCTGGTGAGATGATGCAGGGAAAGCAGTACAGCTGGGTTTGGATCCAGCTGAAAAGCAGGAGTAGTTTTTTTTCATTATCACGTAGATGTTTTGTCTTTTTTCTGATCCTTTCACGTTTCCTTTAGAGGTTAATTTTTTACAAGACTTGAGGTGCTTTCAGTAGCCTGTAGTTTAGAAGCAAAAGCCTACTTCAACCCAGGTAAACTTGTTTCACCTCCAAACCAATAATTGATAGCTTTCATGTTCTTCTTCCTTGTGAAGATGGTGTTTCAGCCCGGGCCCCTGGGTGTACACAAGAGCAGAAGGGCTTTTGGCAGCGGGAGCTGCAGAGGCATCGAGCTGTCACTGCAGATAAGGGCTGAGTCACTAACACAAGAAAACAGGTTTCAAAAACCATTGACTACAACCTGCCTAAAGTTGTCATCCTGACTTTAAAATAATATTTATTATTACAGCCAGGACTAGAAAACCTGAGTTAAATCAGAACGTTTGCAGTAATTTTACTGTCACACGTACGTACCTGCTGACTTCCTCTGTACTTGAACGTGTCCCTGTGGGATATAAAAGAACACTTGGCTTTGGAAACTGTCTTGTCAATCTGTTGTGATGCAAGGGAGGGTCTTTTCATAGAATCACAGAATTATTAAGGTTGGAAAAGACCTCTGAGATAGTAGTCAAGTTCAACTGTCAACCCCACCATGCCCACTGAACCATGTCACTCAGCACTGTGTCTACATGTTTTTTGAACACCTCCAGGGGTGGTGACTCCACCACTGCCCTGGGCAGCCTGTTCCAATGCTTCATCACTCTTTCAGTAAAGAATTTTTTCTTTATGTCCTATCTTCCTCACTGTGAGGTGTGCTTCTTTCTTTGAGAACATTTTCTCTAAGGGGTATGTGGGAAGGAGTTGACTTTCTGAGGTGTCCTGTGTCCTTGGAGCTTCATCTGTGGGAGCTGTTGCTTAATTCTTGGTGGTCTACAAAGCAGTTGAGAAATTTCCCTGAGGAGCTGTGGCTGCCCCATTCCTGGCAGTGTTGAAGAACAGGTTGGATGGGGCTTGGAGCAGCCTGGGCTGCTGGGAGGTGGATGATATATGACTGGATGACCTTTTAAAGGTCCCTTCCAAACCCTTTTATGTTTCTGTGAAATAAATAAAGAGTATTTAATACACCTTGCCCTAAAACTTGCAGAGAATTAATCCCAAACACTCAAGATCTGTGATAATTCTAGATGTGCTCATTGCTAAGGCTCCACAGACTCATCCTGCTCTTTCTCTCAAATGTGATTCAGAATCCAGCAAGGAGTATTGTCACCTGTGAAGTTTGCATTCCTGAGCACATCATGTGCAGTTGTGTGACAGGAACCTTCTAGGGAATTTCTTCTGCTCCCTCAGAGCATAAATATGGAGCTGCAGGTTTCTGTGGGAGCTCCTTTGGATTAGGAGCCTCCAAGGGCTCAGGCAGTAGCCTGGAGGTCAAGATGTTCCATGCCAGGGTGGGATGCTGAGGCTTGAGTCTCTGCTCAGCCTGATTCTAGACTGGAGAACTTGGACTCCGAGTTCTTATCTTCCAGAAGAGTGAATAAATTACCAAGTCATTTAAGAGACAGAAGGGTCCCCATTTTGACTTGAAAACTGTCCAGACAAGAGCTATTCTGCCCTGTTTCTGACTTGTAGGAAGCAGATCTTCAGAACTGCTCCACTTCTCCCTGGGGTTAAGTTTGGGGGTTTTTTAGGTAAAATATTTTCTTTCAATTGCACTGTGTCCCAATCTTAGGAATCTTGGAAGGTGTTTGGGTTGTGTCACACCAGAATGAAAGTGTGTGTATTTCTGAGCAGTGTTTTTCTTGTTCAGGCTCGTGATCTTTTATTCTACCAACCCAACCATGCTCAGAGTGTTCTGCACTTTGTCTCTCTGTTTGTTTGTTTGCTGCTAAAGGAGGAAATAAAGCTTTCTTTGTTAAGCTTCCCCTTTCATTTACTGGGAAGGGTGACACTTTTCAGCCCAATTTGGAGCTCTGCTTCTAGGCTGGAAATAGCTGTCTGACAAAATCTAATCTAGATTGTCCCTGTGACATTATTAGGTCACTAAATCCTAACATGGAGATAAAACTTCAGAGGAGGTATGTCTCCATCCTCCATAAATTGAATTATGGTGGCAGATACTTCAGATCAGTAGGTTTATCATCTTTAAATGAGCCAAGAGGAAAACCATCATCATTCAGTGAGACATTCAAGTTTTTTTACATATGGAAGGCACTTCTATAAAACTTTTTCTACAGAAGTGTTACTGTTAAAGCAGAGCACTGTGGACACCTCTGTTCCTTCAGAGTAGCACACAGGAATTACCAGTAAAATGGGGATTACAGAAATGAACCCCCAACACCAGCTCATGACTTCAGGAGCTTAGAGGTGGATCAGGGCTTTCCACCAGCAGTTTTGTGTTGGTGTGGCAGCATGTGTTGGAGTCCATGATCTCAGAAATTTCCTTCTTTAATGCTCCTGAACATTAAATTGTAGGTTTTGCAGGTCTAAAATCCTGGAGGAGGAGGAGTTTGAGGTTGTGCTGGTGTTTCCCTCGTGTCCCTTCTTGCAGAACAACTGGGTGCTGCAAATGGGTCAGGATTGCATGGCCTTTTAGATAATCCATGTGCTAAATTTCAGAAAAAAGGACATTATTCAGACACCATCATGGTATTCTCCATCTATGCACTTGCTACTCTTGAGTCCTGCTGTCCTTAGTAGGAACATCTTAAATTAGCATTTTGTAAAGGAATAACTTAATGAGCCAGGGCTGAGCACCAGGCAGTGGGTACTCAGCACCAGAAGACACTGCTGTTCAAACACACTCTTCTCTCCAGGTAGGTGCATCCAGCCTGTGGTCACACAAGATTTTTACAGGTTTTTTGAATTTTTTTCCCCTTCCTCATTTTGGTCTTGCTGGTAGTTAGGCTGTTAACTAGTCTGTTGTAGACACTGAAGTTGGGATGATAACTGGTCAGCTGCTACTCACCAAGCAGTCTGTAAGGCAAGGGCACCTGGCTGTGTTTTGGCAGAGCTCCTCAGATCTGTGAGAGCTGTGTGGATGCCAGACAGACAGAAAATAACAGGTTAGAGGCTTGAAGAGCTCAGTCTAGTCAGCCAGAAAAAACAAGCAAAATGAGCAGCAGCAGGAAGCACATGGTTGGGCATTGGAGCTACAGGGTTTTCATGCCTGGTGGGTTGACACTCTGAAGGTGCCTGTGGTCAAGGTCAGGTTTTTGTGGGTGTCTTGCAGGCTTGTGTTGGGTTCCAGATAGGAAGGTGTAGCAGAGCAGGTCCAGACCCACACATCCACAGCAGGGAGAATGCCAAGGGTCCCAATGGCTCCTGTTAGATCCTTGTAGATCCTATGACTTAGATCCTATGACAGTTTCCCAGATGGCTTGTACTCCTCTGTTCTGACCTCTGAGGAGAGGACAACTTCTTTGATCAGACACTGCATGGAGATTTTTGATGGTCAGTTCAGAGCTGGAGGCTGCAGTGGTGTAAGGGACCTGCCTCTGCTCTCCATAGAGGTCATAGACTCACAAAATCATTAAGGTTAGAAGAGAACTCCCCAGATCAACAAGTCTGATCACCATGCCCACTGATCTGTGTCCCATAGTGTCATGTCTACATGTTTCTTGAACACCTCCAGGGATGATGACTCCACCACTGCCCTGGGCAGCCTGTCCAGGGCTCTCCTCCTGAGCACTCCTGCTCAGCACACTTCACTTTTTCCATGACTCCAGTATGGGGGCCAGCCTTGGCAGGCAGACTCATGTGATTCTCCTGAAGACTTAGGGCATGTTGTAAGTCTGAAGCTCCACCTCCTGGAGAGGTCCAGAAAGTTGTTACTGGCCAAAGAGCCCAACAGGTGATTTTATGGAGAGCCCTGCACATCTTACAGTGTCCATCAGCAGTACCTGAAGCCACTGGGGAGAAGGAGCTCAGCCAGTGCTGTTGTCTTGTTCAGCATTAGCACTGAAGGTGCAGCTCCAGCTCTGGTTTTTCAGAGCATCCTGGGAAGAGTGCTTCTTGGGAAACTGGGAGTTGAGCAGGCTGTCCTATGACCTCAGGGTCAGCAGGTGAGTTCAGGCAGCCTCAGCTCTGCTGCAGTTGTTTGGATGGATGCAGAAGAACATCAGAGCTTTCAGCTGGTAGTACATGTTCTTTTCATGCTGTATCTCTAACCAGCAACCAGCCTGGTGCTCAAACGTGGTTCCTACCTTGTTTTGCACCTCCCTGGGCAGCTGCAGTGGGGCTCCTGAGCAGCTGCAGTACAGCTGTTTTGCACTGAGAAGGCAAAGAAGGCGTTGGGGTTTAACTTGGAACATCTCACTGATCCACACTTGAGTACAAACCCACGAGTATCAGTATCATTAGTGGGATGTGGTTTAGAATTGTAGAATCACAAGCTGGTGTGAGTTGGAATCTTAAAGATCATCTAGTTCTAACCCCCCTGCATGGGCAGGGACACCTCCCAGCAGCCCAGGCTGCTCCAAGCCCCATCCAACCTGCCCTTCAACACTGCCAGGGATGGGGCAGTGGTGGACTTGGCAGTGCTAAGTTAATGGTTGGACTTGATGATCTCAAAAGTCTTTTCCAACCAAAAAGATTTAGCAATTAAAGCTGAGAAAGAAACAAGAGGATGAAGGATGAGGTCTCAGACAGCACTGTCCAAGAACATCTACCATAGCTCTGTGCCTTTTGGCTAATTTCTTTGATTTAAGCTTCACTGTGCAGCTCTGACTCAAACTTTGTGCTTTGAATGTATTTCTGAGGGCTTGAATACAATTTCAGTATGGTTTTGGGATAAATGTGTTGGGTGCAACAGCATGCAGAGCCATACAGGACTGGAGAGCCAGGCAGTCACATAAGAAGGTCATGGAGCTCCTGGAGAGAGGCCAGAGGAGGCCCCGGAGGTGCTGGGAGGGCTGGAGCAGCTCTGGAGCCAGGCTGGGAGAGTTGGGGTGTTCAGCCTGGAGAAGAGAAGGCTCCAGGGAGACCTGAGAGCACCTTCCAGTGCCTGAAGGGGCTCCAGGAAAGCTGGGGAGGGGCTTGGGACAAGGGCAGGGAGGGATGGGAGCAGGGGGAAGGGTTTCCAGCTGGCAGAGGGAGCTGGAGCTGAGATGGGAGGGAGAAATTCTGGGCTGTGAGGGTGGGGAGAGCCTGGCCCAGGTTGCCCAGGGAAGCTGTGGCTGCCCCATCCCTGGCAGTGTTGAAGGGCAGGTTGGATGGGGCTTGTGCAGCCTGGGCTGCTGGGAGGTGTCCCTTCCCATGGCAGGGGGCTGGATCCAATTGATTTATAAGTTCCCTTCCAACCCAAACCATTCTATGGTTCTATGATTCAGGCAGAGCAGCAGGTCCACAGGGTATGAATGAGGTTTCCCATCAAACCAGTGCAGAGGATCACTGCTCTCTGCCATGAACTGGTGGGGTTTGGGGCCAGAAACAACAGAGATCCTTTGTGTTTGAGAACAGGGTCAGTGCTTTGATATTCTGCTGCTGCTGAATGTTACTCTGGTGTTGAATAATGAGCTTGAAATCTCCTTTGGAAAATCCTGGTATTTGCACGACCTGCAAAATGGAATTGGAATCTTGGGTTGACCTGGAGCATGGGATGGTGCCTCTGGATGGACCTTTCCTGAAAAGCAGCTCAGGGGATCTGGTGCTGAGAAGGAACTCCCAGTCTGGCAGCACCTTAATTAAGGTTCATCACCCAACTGATGATCAGCTACAGAACCAAATTGGCTGTTTTGGGAAAAACATTTTAAAATACTGTGACTTACTGAGCGTTGTTGCTGTATGAGCTGAATGTTGCAGAACTGGGCCTTGGCCTGTCCTTTGGCTAAAACTGATGCAGCTGGGGATTGTTCTACATGGGCAAACTGGTTGTTTCAGCAGAGCCCAGATAATATTTTGTCCTGCAAAACCAGTTATACTGAAAATTGCAAATAAACCTGATTTTTAAACTAAAATTATTTTTTAGTCTTCCCAGGAGTTTAGTGCTGTAGTTTTTTTCAAACCACTGTCTGTGGAGAACAGAAAATATCATCTAACCTTGAAATAAATGTTGAGGTTGCTAAATTGATATTTTGGTAATTCTAAAATACTTTATTAATTTGTTTTCTCAGATGGAGCTGAAGAAGAAAAAATGGAAACAGAGACAGATGGGCAGCAGTCTGAGAAGGTGAGATTGGTTCTGAAAAGGGAGTTCTGACACCGAGGAACTTGAATGATGATGTTCTACAAAGCTGTGTGAGAAGGGTGGCCAGCAGCCTGCTGGTCAGTGTGTGTGTCCACAGGGAACAGCCTCTAGCTGAACAGGTCCATAAAGCTCCTCTTTGGTACAAGTCTGGCCTAACTTTGGGTTACAGGTGTGTGGCTTTGATGTTAGGGCTGATGCATCCTGCCCATGAAGATCAGATCTTTAGAAATTAATTCCTTGAACCTGCAAGGCCCATGGAGGACAGGGAGGTGATTCAGGAAAGCCAACATGGCTTTACTAAGGGAAAGTCCTGCCTGACCAGCCTAGTGGCTTTCTACAGTGGAGTGACTGCATCAGTGGACAAGGAAGAGCAGGGGATGTCATCTCTCTGGACTGCTGCAAGGCCTTTGACATGGTCTTCCACAACATCCTTCACTCTAAATTAGAGAGATATGGCTTTGATGGGTGGACTGTTCAGTGAACAAGGGATTGGCTAGATGGTCACATCCAGAGGGTAGTGGTCGATGGCTTGATGTCCAGATGGAGAGTGATGACAAGTGGTGTCCCTGAGGGGTCTGTTCTGGGACCAGAGCTGTTTAACATCTACATCAACGATATAGACAGTGGCACTGAGAGCACCCTCAGCAAGTTTGCAGGTGACACCAAGCTGGGTGGTGTGGTCAGTGTGCCAGAGGGATGAGATGCCATCCAGAAGGACCTGGACAAGCTAGAGAAGTGGGCCCAGGTGAACCTCATGAGGTCCAACAAGGCCAAGTGCAAGGTCCTGCACCTGGGCCAGAGCAATCCTTGTTACAATTATAGGGTATGGAATGGTGTGATAGAGCAGCCCTGCAGAGAGAGGGACTTGAGGGCAGTGGTGGACAAAAATTGGATGAGGACTCCCCCCCCCTTCCCTGGGCAGCTTGGGCCAGGGCCTGGCAACCCTTTCCAGGAAGGAATTGTTCCCAAGATCCAAGATAACTTCATGGATGTTAAGTTCAGGCACCTAGATCTTAATAAGAAACATTTTTATTATGCTTCATTTTGTTCCTCTCTTCCACCCATTCCTGCCCAGCAAGCACCCTCCTGTCACATGGAGCTTAGCTGGAGCATTTATTGCCCCAGGATGCTGATGTGACCATGAGTTCTGCAGGATTTGGAGCTGTGTGGGTAGGTGTAAGATCCTGGAAAGTGTATGAAACTTAGGCAGAAATGACTGGAATAAATGAGGGCAGCACAGCAGGGCAGATCATGTTCTTACCTGTCACCTCAGCTGAACCCAAGTTGGTTGTGTTTCCCAATCCCACAGACTTCTGTCCAGTGTAGTAGTTGTTCAGGCCTCAGGGTTGTCAAGATGGGCTTTAGTAGCAAAGTCAACCTTTACAATTTAATCTCTTTTTATGAGAGTGAATGGATTTGGAAGCTATAAACCCAGTTAACAGTGAATGTCTTTCACAGCTCTCATTCTTCAAACTATCTTTCATCCCATTTAGGTTGAGAGCAAAGCAGAGAGTGAAATTGAAGAAGGTGATAAAGTACAAGAAGGAGAAAATGAGAGAAATCCAGAAAAAGAGCAAGACAGTGAAGTGGCAGCAGACCCCAAACCAGGTAATGGTTCCCAGCTGTTCCTCAAGCTGTGTTAGCTTTAATAGCCTTCTATAAAGTGCTTGGAATAGACTATAAACTCAACTGTGGCAGAAATGTTGCCTTCTGCACATCAGGCAGCTTCATGGTTCAGTAGTAAATATTCTAGTTTAATTTCACTGAAAGCTCAGGCACTAAATTCTTTCCTGAGCTTGTCTTCAACCTCAGCTGAGCTTCTGTCACTGTGTGTAGTGACTGAGGGAAGAAATTGGAACAGCACAGTGTGTGTAGGTCATAGGAGTCATTTTCTTTGGCCTGTTTTGCACTCTTATCATTTTTGATGCAAAGAAATGGGACTGCTCACTTTTACCCCTGGAAGTTAATATGTTGGCTCATTTTCCCTGTGAAGTGATGCAGAGCCTGTGTGTGACAGGCTGGGCAGTCCTGAGGGGCTTTCCTGCAGGAGTCATTCTTGTTATTTATTTTTAACATGTAGCACATGGATATATTGTTCTTTGCCTGGAACTGACATCCAGTGTTTTAGCACCAGGTAGAACAAGAAGCGTTTGGATTTGATGTAATAAAGGAGCTGGTTTGGAAATGCAGCTGAAATTTGTTCTGATGAGAAGTAAGCTGATGGCACAAGGTGAACTGATAGGATGGAAGCTAAAAGCATTTCAACTTGCCCTGGCTGTTGGATCAGGTCCTCTCAGGATCTGCTCCCCTGTCAGCAGTTGGATGAGCAGCAGCACTGCACCATAGGAGCATGGCAGTGTGGGGATGAATTCATTTGACTAATCAAAGTGTTAACAAGGGGAAAATGGACGTAACAGCCTTGGTGGGAAATCTCTTCCAGAAGAAAAGGAGGCAGAAGAGAACAAGGAGAACGTTGATGCAAGCAAAGACAAAGAGAATGAGGCTGGAAAGAAGAAAGTGGAACATGAAATCTCGGAAGGAAACGTCGCTACAGCTGCAGCTGCTGCCCTGGCCTCAGCTGCCACCAAAGCAAAGGTTTGTTTTTTGCACATCTCCCTTGGCTTGGTTTCCAGTTCACATGAGAACTCTCTTAAAATGGCCCTTTGTTCCAGATCTCTGTGGTTTCATGTTCTGGTACCTTGACAGAGCACAAGTGCCATCTTCAGTTTCTTCTGCTTGAACTCCTAAGTGAAACGAGGTGTGATTTTAATGTAGGCAGCTGCAGTTATCATTATGAAGTTGATGAAGTCAGAAACAGCGACAAATTGAGCTGGTCATATTTGGGAAGGCGTTTCCCTGCTCAGTAGGTCTGGCTGTGATGCTGAGGACAGAGATGTGAGGTTGCCTTTCTCCCTGTGCCTCTGGCTGTTCTGAGGACTTCACCCAAGCCAGCTGTGCTGGGAATCTGTACAAACCAGGCAGTGCTCAATTCTAACACTCATTTTTTGATAGGCAACTGCATGATGTTTGTGTTCAGAGGTGTGTGTCTTGGTGAAAATATGTTCTTCTCCTCCTACCATTCAACTTCTGTTTGTCTCTCAATGAGCTGAGGTTTGAATCAGTGTCCTATCTAATAGCTTTTCTTTACCCTGTAATTACTAATTGCATGTTGTCTTGAATTCTCATTTTGCAGGAACCAAACTGCCTTTGCTTCTTGCAGAATATCTATTTCAGAATCTTTCCACATATTTTTTTTATTTTGATTCCAGTTGTAGTTTGGGTTTCTTAACCACTCTTGGATTCAGTGCCAAGTTGCAAGTCACCTAGTTTACAGATACCAAAAGGTCATGGATCCTGTTGATTTCCTGATGGGTTTCCAAGACATAAGACTTGTCTTTTACTGCTAGTAAGTTACTTTCAGTTCATCAGACTTCCAGATATTTTCAGCCAAGTTGAAAAAACCCTGCATATATATATGTATATATATATACATATATATAAAAAAGGAGGCATGAAATTTAATCTCTGTTTTATGGAAGGCTACTTGCTCTAGATAAAGAGGCTCTCCTCCTACTTCCCTTCCCTTGGTGACAGCCAGTGCTGGAGGGAGAAGGGACTTGGCTAGTGGCAGTTTTCATTATGGTAATAATATTGTAGAAGAATTTTAGCTTTATATTACAGGAAATAATGTATTATAATTAGGATAGTCATGCTTCAGAGTGGAATTAAGGTTCAATAGGGATTTCTCTTTCCATTTGCACTTAAACCCAGACAGTATTAAGGCTTGCAGTGAGCTGTGTCTTGTCTGAGAGACTAGCTCAGTTCTTCATAACAAACTCAAGACCTGGCCGTGTGAAGAGCTGTTACAAAGTTGTTATCCTCACAATTTTATGTCAGAGAAATATTGTAGTTGACTTCTGTGGGGAAATGGGTTAAAAAGACTTGAATTTTCCTGTTCTTTTCAGATAGGACAACTTATTGGTGAAGCCACTCATTTGAGAAATGGTACCTAGTGAGTGCCTGTGTGGAGGGGTGGGACTGTATTCCTGCATTTTTAGGGGTTATGGCTCTAGTACAAACCCAATAGAATTATTTCAGTCTCTCTTCCTCATTTTCTTCTCAGATTCCTGTATCAATGTAAGCTAGCTTTTCCTTTCTGGGCATAAGTAGCACCTGATAGAAGATGTCCTCTCTCCTGCAGATGGCTTTTAGCTTTTGCCTGGTTGTGATTGAGCTGCAGAGCTTCTGCTGTAGCTCTTGATCTGTCACTTACATTGGCCAAAAAGGACATTTCTGGTCACAGTTTGACTTCCTGCCAGACACTGATCTCATGACTTCCCTGAATTGCTGGTTTGAGGTGGCAGGGATTGAATACAGCCTTTCTAGGAGACACTGCTGCCAAAACTGCCAGTTATGTAGAACATCCTGTAATTGTCCATAGGGCTTTCCAGTGGTAAACTTTGCTGTTGAGCTTCATTCCTCCTCTAGAGTGCTTCAGCCACCAGCCATTGTACCAGTGGGCACTTCCCTTTGCCTACTGAATTTAAAACCCACTGGCTATCAACCACTTATTTCATGTGTTGTAGGTGTTTAGAGATGGAAACTTCAGGAGTAGAAGGGACCCACTTGCTAAAATCATGTTTCTTTTTTTGGCAGGCAGCTACATCCCATCTTCTGCTTATAGGCAAATCAAAATCTGTCATTTATTGGTTCCTTTCAGCTGCTGCTCCAGCAACTCACTGTAGGACCTTTTTCATCTCCTGCTGGAATGTAAGCATTCCAGGGCTTAGGCTTCCCATTGTGTGCCTTCATTAGTTCTGTGTTATCTGCTTCCTTTGTTTCTTCAGTTTCATTCATGAAAGACAAGTCTTATCCACTCTTGGATAAGATCTTACCCACCTTGGCAAACCACAGCCTGGGGGAGCATCTAGTCTCCCACAAAATAGGAAGAGGGAAGGCAAAAAGAGGAATTGTCTCTGCCTGTTGCAGTTGCCCCTGACCTCTTGGCAGGTGGGTGAGCAGACCTCAGCACAGCATTCCAGTGAGCTGCTGCTTCAGTGCTGTCCATTTTCCAGATGTGTCCTGTGGTTTTGCAGCTGTCTGTACCAGTTGTCACCCCCATGCTCGTGCTGGGATTAGCTAATTGCAGGACTAAAGCTGGGCTTAAGATGGTTAAGGGGGTGGGTTAGGTTCTATGAGACTACCTGTAATTAGAATAAATGTAAAGGAGCTGGGGGTGTCCAGCCTGGAGCAAAGGAGGCTGAGGGGAGACCTGCTGGCTCTGCAGCTGCCTGAGAGGAGGTTGGAGCCAGGGGGGTCGGGCTCTGCTCCCCAGGAACAAGGGATGGGACAAGAGGAACCGGCCTCAAGTTGCACCAGGGGAAGCTGAGGTTGGAGATTAGAAGATACTTCTTCACCAAAAGTTATTAAACACTGGCCCAGGCTGCCCAGGGAGGTGGTGAAATCACCATCCCTGAAGGTGTTTCAAAGTCCTGGAGATGTGGTGCTGAGGGACATGGGTTAGCACTGGGCTGGGGAGAATGGGGTTAGTGATTGGTAGGGTTGGGTTATGGTTGGACTCAATGATCTTAAAGGTATTTTCCAACCAGAATGATTCTGTGATTACTGACCCTGGTAGTGGGTTAGTAACTAGTCCTGTGATTTCTCCCAGGTTTATCAATATTTACCCAGAAATTGAATTTCTGAGCAGCAAAACCAGAGCCAGTGGCAACAGGTGCAGGGACATCCCTGGCTGGGCTCCCCTGTTTAAACAGCAAACCAAGGCATTGCTGGAGCTGCTCCCAGCTCCACCTTCCTTCAGAATTGCTGTGTCCCAGCAGGTCATCACATACCATCTTCTTTTTCACTGCTTTGTGATGTCAGGGGGATGCAGCAACGTGTTTGTCAGGCAATTTAAATCACTATAAATTTTGTCTTACTCGTTTCTCTTCATCAAGCCCAGAATCAGTAAGGACTGGTTGTTTGTCCATGTGAAAGCCCTGGGTAATGCCAGGCTAAGGAACTGCCTCTTTAGGAAAAACCTGAGTGATTTATTCCTTCCTGATGTGTATTTTGAGATCTGTCTTTCACCTCATATTGTGCAGTGGTGATTTTGTTAATCGTTTCATTATTAAAATTGCACACATCAAGCAAGGAGCAGTGACTGTTGGCAGTTCTGTGTGTCAACAAAGGTGCTTCTGTCACTCTGATTTACCTAAAAATCCGTTTCTTTTGCTAGATAGTACTAATTGACACTGTGTTTTCTAGTTCTGTCAGCCATTCAGTTACTTTATTCCACATTGTGCACTAGTTTGGTTGGTGCTCAGCTGTGCAGCCTGTTTGAATTTCAGGGTGACGTGCTGTTAGATGAAGCTGGATGGTTCCAGTTCTCTCAAACCTGACTTAAAATTAAACTTAGTGAGAATCCTAAATGGATGTTACCTAGAATCTTGACTGGATGGTACCTGGTTTTACTGAAGACTTGCTCTATTGCTGTTAGCAGAGGGGAATGCTGCCACATTGCACAAGGTGTTAGTGATGGAAACAACAGCATCTGGTTTTCAGAAATTCTGTTTATAAATTGGATTACCAGGGAGTTTTATAAATCTTCCTTTCTCCAGCTCAGGATTTCTCCCAGTTCCAAGCCAACGTTTGGGGCACAGTTGCTAAATATGAGTCTGTTTGCAGCCTGAGCTGGATGAGATCCAGCTTTTTCCTTTTTTTATCCCTTCTTCCCTTCAGCCCTCACCTTTCCCTTCTCAGAAGCCAACCCTCCTTCCCTCTCAGCCCTGGGTGTGCCAGGGGGACTTGGCTTGGAGACAATGGTTGGGAAAAGATCCTTTGGCTGTTAACACAGCAAGTCCCAAGCAGTGCACGTGATGGCTGTTGTATTTTGAATGTATTTCCATCTTGAACAGCAGACTGAACAAAAGCTGGTAGAAGGCATCATTAACATGCATTTCACACTTGGAGCACGAAACACTTTTATAGGCTGCCTCATCTGTCACATATATGCATATATTTATATCTATCCTGTATCATTTATGTGTAAGTGTCTGTGTAAATGGGGTGAAGCTAAAGCCTTATAAAGAACCTACTTGCCTTTTTCTGCTCTTGGCTTTTGCAGTTTAAATACAGCTTTGCCTTCAGCTTTCTTCCTCAACAGGAATACTGTGCAACCTGGTTATAAAAGGAAACTGGAGATGATTTTATTCACCAGTTTCTTCTCATACCTGTGTAGAGATTTCTCTCCCTAGCCCCAGGTGGAACTGCTGGTGGTTGGGAGGTCTGGTGCTGCAGGTGGTGGGAAGATGCTTAACTAGATACATGGCTTCTCACTGACTTGAGCACAAAAGCAGTTGAATAGCAGAGGCCTGCAGGAGTCACCTTGCTGCTTGGGTGGGTTGTTCCAGGTGAAGCCTCCTGTGTGTTTCATGAAAACTTTCTGGGTGACCCACAGCTGCCTGGGGGCCACGTCCCCCTGCTGCCTCATTGCATTTCCACTGGAAGTGCTCTCTGTTGCACAGCTTCAGGTGGCTTGGAGGCAAAGCTGGGTTGCTGATGAGGGCTGAGCATCCACAGTACCTTGTGTATTAAAACTTGACACCTATTTATGTCATTAAAAAGCTTAATAATTGTCCTAGGGCTCTGTTTCTGAGCTTAAGATGGATAATCCAGTGCTCTGTTTTCTGTCCAGAAGTGGGATAGGATGGCTGAAGCCAGATGCAGGCATGAGCTGTTGCCTTAGAGCACTTCATTTTGTGAAATGTTGGTGAAGCAAAAACCTGTGCTTGTTTTATCCTCAGCACCTGGCAGCAGTGGAAGAAAGAAAGATCAAGTCCCTGGTTGCCCTTCTGGTGGAAACACAGATGAAGAAGCTGGAGATAAAACTTCGCCATTTTGAGGAGCTGGAAACCATTATGGACAGAGAGAAGGAGGCAGTAAGTAGGGGTGAACCAGTGCAATTCATCAGTCACTGCCAAGGTCTGCTTTTGCAAACAGCTGGAAAACTTGCAACTTCAGCTGTTCCTCACCTGATGCAGGTCTCTCTGCCTCAGATTGAATTCATAATGACCCCCTGCAGTTGTTTGAGCTCTCTCCTCTCACCAGATCTTCCCTTTACCATAAGCAGCAAACTGGTAAT
>NW_009952448.1:23331-26879 GCF_000747805.2 Chaetura pelagica | reverse complement strand
GCAGGAATGTGGAATTTGCCCTGAGCCTTTATGTGGCCTTACCACATGAGTGGTACCTGATGTACAGTTTGCTTTTCCATGTAGAGAGTGAAATAGATGGAAACCTTTTTTCCCTCAGAGAAGGGAAACCAACCCTGGCTCCCTTTCCTTCCTGACCTGGTTTAGACTGGAGATTTGGGTTTAAGCCTGTAGTTCAGGTTTTTTTGGAGGGCATTCTCAGTAGCTCTTGAGAGAATCCTCAAAGTGAAAGGCAGTAGCAGAAGGATACGTGCTCAGGAGTAACAGCTTCTTCTTTTGGGGTGACAGTGAGTTTGCCTGAGCTGCAGAGGACAACAGCAGCTTCAAGAGGAAGAGGTGGGAAAAGGTGTTTGCTTTTAGGGACCAGAAAAGTATCCAAAAAAGCAAAGCTGAATTGACAAGTGCAATGATGAAGTGTGGCTGAGGAGGAGGAGCTGGGCAAGCCAAGCAAGAAGGTGGTGAGTTCCTGTCCTCAGTCTAGGGAGGCTGTAAGGCAGAACGTGGGTTTTGGTTGAGATCTAGCCAGCTGCAGCAGGTAGTGACACTAAGAGAGCACATACACACCTTCCTGGAGACTGGTGTATCCCTGAAATCTGTGTTTAATGTGGAAGAGATCAGAGAATGGTGAGGGTTGAAAGGGACCTTAGAGACCATCCAGTCCCACCCCTGCCATGGGCAGGGACACCTCCCAGCAGCCCAGGCTGCTCCAAGCCCCATCCAACCTGCCCTTCAACACTGCCAGGGATGGGGCAGCCACAGCTTCCCTGGGCAACCTCTTCCAGTGCTTTCCTAACCTCATGGGGAAGAATTTCTTCCTGATGCCTAACCTAAATCTCCCTCTTCCAGCTGGAAACCCTTCCTCTTCATCCCATCCCTCCGTGCTCTTGTCCCAAGCCCCTCCCCAGCTTTCCTGGAGCCCCTTCAGGCACTGGAAGCTGCTCTCAGGTCTCCCTGGAGCCTTCTCTTCTCCAGGCTGAACACCCCAACTCTCCCAGCCTGGCTCCAGAGCAGAGCTGCTCCAGCCCTCCCAGCATCTTCATTGCTGGTTTAAGCATTAATTGTGAGCTGTTCTTTCCTACACAGTGCAACAGGCTTTTGGAGAAGCCATTTCTCTCCAGCTACTGTAAAGATAACCCAGAACTTCCATTTTTATTAGAGTGGTCATTTTAAATTCTTATTCTGTTGTGTAGCTGCCTCATGTCTGTCACTGGGCAGTTCCTCTGGCTGTGCTGAAGGTACTGGCTTGTAATTTGAGGGATTTTCACTTTTAACCTGAATTTACTGGAATTTCCATCCTCACTTTGGCATTAATCACATTGATAGAGTTTGACAAATTGTCATTCTTTTGTTATAGCAGAATGACAGCAAGAATTCCTAGACTGCTCAGCATCCTCAGCCATTTCAGTGAGGAGTTTGCCTCTGACACTGATTGGCAGCTCAAGAAATGGGCCTAACTATTTTGAAAAGGTTCTGTAGATTTCTTTCTTTGGGGGAAATATTCCATTAGTGACAGGTTGGGTTGGGGTTTTTTTTCCATTTTGAGGCATATGACATTTTTAAAATGTGCATATGAATTTTTCCCTTGGCTTTCTGGTAGTTAAAATCAGCCTTTTCACCTGTCACTTTAGATATTTAGTGGAATAATTAAAGCAAAAAAAAAAAAAATCCCTGAGTGCCTTTGCACACTCTGGATGTGTTATTTGCTGTGCTGGCTTTTTTTTTTTTCTTCTCCTTGTAGTAAAGGTGAGGTGACTGTGAGTGTTGGAAGAAATCTGTGCTGCAGGCTGGAGGGTGTTAGATTTTAGGCAAAACACATTTCCTTCAGTGTTTGAGCTGGAGTAATTCCAGTGCTGCCAACTCTGTGTGTAACCAGGGATCCTGTTGGTAGGAGCTTTGTTGACCCAGAATTTCTAACAGCACATGAATGCTTTCTTTGCCATTTCTGTCTGGAGAGGAGTTCCTGCTGCAGAGAGAGCTGTGACACAATGGTGGTTGTTGTATGAGGAGGCATTTGTAGGATCATGGGAAGGTGAAGGTTGGAAGGGACCCTGAAGATCATCAGGTTCCAACCTCCCTGCCATGAGCAGGGACACCTCCCACTAGTCCCTGCTGACTGTGGATCACTTTGGAGTGGTGCACAGTGTTGCAAAGGTGAAGATGGTCCAGAGTGTAGTGCTCGTGTGTGCAAACCTAGAGACTGGGCTGGTTCCCAGGGTGAGGTTTGGCAGGGAGCTGGTGTGGCAGGCAGGAGTGCTGACCTGTACTGGGCTGCCTCCCTGCTGCCTGACACCCACTGCAGCTCAGAGTCTGCAGAGCTGAAGGGCAGATGCAGTTTCCTGACAGACTGCCTGCTGGAAAACGTAGCTGCCAGTTGTCTTCATGCTGCTCTGGGGCTGCAGCAGCAGGTTGTGTCCATAAACCTGCTCCTGAAATACAAAACCTGGTACAGAACCAGGTTCTGGGGGCTCAGCATCAATTTTAAGACCAGCTTGGGTTGTAACTTGTGCTTCTGTCCGACTGGCTTTTCTCATGCTGAGGGGAGGGGCTGTGCAGCTGGGAAGTCTCCACTGCTTTTCCCAAGTGCCAGGTGTGTTTGCAGGCACTGGCTGCTGTTTAGGGACGATTGTAAAGACGACTTTTTGTTTTCTTAACTCCAGCAGGACAGGGTGCCATGAAGAGAGCACAACAGGAATACAAAGGAGCATAAAAAGGGTATAAAAAGTCTGGTGTGGCCATCCCTCTTGCCTAAGCCTTTGTTTTGGGTCATTTGCAGTAATTCCTCCTTGAACTGCCTGCCACCTCCTGAAGCTGTTTCCACACATGCACAATTGCACCATTGGTGTACGTGGCTCTTCGTTTTACCAAGCTCTTCCCACTAATGCATGAGATTGGTCAAGGAAAAAAGAGTCATGGCAGCATGAATAATCACATTGTAGTCCTTACATGCTTGAAAACCAGCCCCCAACAAGGAGGATGTATTATTCATGAGGCTCTGGCCCCATCTGGTTCTGGTGGTGAATGTGTGCTCTGTGTTATTCTGGTTTTGTCCATGCTTGGTCAGCAAAGTGCTAACAAAGTGCTGATGGAGCTTGGGGATTTTTGGGAACTTCTACAAGGTGGAAGTCTCCTTGGCAACTTGCTTCCCAGATCAGTTATGGAGTGTATCTTAAAAAAACTCATTAAATATTTGTAAACTAGTCACACACATCCATGTGTCCAATTGTTAAGAATGATAGATGTAGAAATGAGTTATGATTTCTTAAATAAGTCAAATTACATTTCCTACCATGACAATCATCAGTCCTATAAATGCCCAAAAGTTAGAATTATTTTCTGTAGCTTCTTTGCCTTTTCACTTTGGGGTTGCTTGCTAAATGACATGAGGTTTTTTACATAATACTCTTCTTAATAGTTCAGATCATTGCTGGCTGCTCATGATGTCCAGGTGCTACAGTTACAGGGAAGGAGTGGGATCCTGCCCATGACCACTGAGCTGGTGCTGTTGCCCACGTTCTGCTTTGGTCTTTCCC
>NW_009952448.1:0-23023 GCF_000747805.2 Chaetura pelagica | reverse complement strand
CCTAGCAAATCTCCTTGGGTTTCTGTTTCCCTTGTTGCAACACACAGAAGATGAGGGAAAAACACAGTTTCTTCTAGAATTGTGTTGCAGGCTGAATGCTCTGCACAGTACTCATTGAGTGATGTGTTGGTTGTGTTACCCAGAGATTCTTTAGAAGAAAAGAAGGTGAATTCATCTCTTCCAGCTGGAAAATGACCTGGACACTTCACCAAAACCTGCAGGAAATCAGACAGATCTGTGTCAGCAGGGGAGACGTTTGATTTGCAGAAACACGTTTAAAATATGTAATTCATAACTATGTCCTTTGCCTTTTTCCACCCCCCCTGCAGCTGGAGCAGCAGAGGCAGCAGCTTCTGACCGAACGCCAGAACTTTCACATGGAGCAGCTGAAATACGCGGAGCTGAGGGCGCGGCAGCAAATGGAGCAGCAGCACAGCCAGAACCCCCAGCAGCCTCACCAGCACCCCGGGGGGCCTGGCATCACCCCCCTGGGGGCACCAGCACATCCAGGCTTACTGCCCCACCAGCAGCCCCCGCCCTACCCCATGATGCACCACCAGATGCCACCGCCTCACCCGCCGCAGCCCGGTAAGAGGCAGGAGCAGAGAATGCCCTGATGTTCATCACTGTTGGTAACAGTAAAAGCAGAGGGAGAGTCACTGCCAGGAGGAACTGCAGGTGTAACAGGTGCTCTGTGTTGTGTGGTGGTTTATAACAGTGCTGCTTACAAAACAGAAACACAGTTGGCTGGAAAGAGGAGCTCTGCTTGTAATAGAGCTTCAGTTTACAGCTCCTGGTCCTGGACCAGAAGGGCAGATGGAGTCTGGGGAGATGTCTTAACAGTGTGGATCAATACCCAAAAGGAGGGGAAGAAAGAGGGAGCTGGGCTCTTCACAGAACCATTGGGTCCCAGACTGGTTTGGGTTGGGAAGGACCTTAAAAATCATCCAATCCTACCCCCTGCCATGGGCAGGGACACCTCCCAGCAGCCCAGGCTGCCCCAAGCCCCATCCAACCTGCCCTTCAGCACTGCCAGGAGAGCAGCTTTTGTCCATTTTTAACTGCTTGACCAGAAACCATTCCAAAAAGACACAGTCAATTATTAGCTGGAAATATTTTGGAAGATCTTGTCTAGGTTGTTGCTGAAGGAGCTGAAATGTTGGGGGTGTTGATCAAAAATAGGATGTGGCAACAGAAGGGCTGCAGGAGCTTTTGTCTCAGGAAGGGACCCATGTTAAGTGTATGGTTTGGAAAAGTAGAATTGCTTAGTAAACCAGCAGGGTTTGCAGAAGAGCATGAAAATGGGAGGCATCTAATCCAACTGTGTGTATCTCCACACTGGTAAAACTTGGTGGAAGCAACAGATGCAGAGTACTGCTCACTGGAGAGGAAGGGAGGAGTTGGAGGTCTTGTGATAGGAGTGCTGAAGTTCACTGTCATTTTAAGAGTCCAAAGCTAGTTCCATGATGCACGTGTGGGTGAAAAATTAATGCTGATACATTCTGGGGAGCTGCTTTGCTGAATTGTACTTGGGAGTGTGGTAAGATGGGATCTGGTTTTTAGATTCAAATTGTATTTTAGCTCAATCTGTCTGTGTCTGTATTGACAAGGTCTGTTCACAGCAGAATGGGGAAACACTCTGTGGGCTGGAGAAATGGCCAAAACAGATGAAAGGGGGGAAATCATGGTGTGTCATTAGACTGGCTCTTACTTACAAGCTGCTCTTGAGACTGGAAATGTAACAAGATGAAGTGCATTGTTGTGTTCATGGGGGGACTAATGGAGCTTGATTTCTAACGCACCCACAGCCTTGGTTCCCATAATTCTTATGACTTCAGCCCCCCATCAGCACCCAGGCCCCCTGTGTCCCCAGTGATCCCTTCTAGGGTGCACTGGGGGGAGTGCAGGACAGTGTTAATTACTCAGTACATCTCCTTTTCAAATTCAATTGAAGTTGATCAATAGATTGACTTTTCCAGCACCCCTCCTGCTGGAGGCTGGCAGACTGAGGGGTGAGGCTCAGCACTTTGTGAAGCATCTGGTGCTGCCTCACACCACACAGAGACAGGACCCAGGGTCATGCCTTTTATCATCTGACAGTTTGATATTTTGTGAAGGGGAGAATTCAGAGTCTCTGTGAGAGTTTGAATGCAAACCCCTCTGCTTCATCCACCACAGCCCAACTGATCTTGCCTAGAAAGCAAACTGATCTCTTTTCTTCAGGCTCTCCAGTGGAAGCTTTTTAGAAAGGCTTGGAAAGTCCACAAGTGCCAGAGTTTCTTGGCTTCATAGTTTGGAGTTTTGTATAACCTGAGGGCACAGGGAAGAAGTGGGAAAGTTCAGAGTGAGTTCAACAGACTGAGCCTGCCTGGGGCTGTGTGTGAACAGTAACAGGGAGGCCTCAGTCCCCAGGGGTAGTGAGTCACCAGTTGACCTCCTTTTCTGTTCAGGTAGTTCAGGGTTCCCAGAATTTGACTTTCCCCCAGAAATCAGCAGATCATCACAGGGGAATCTCTGCTGGAAAGGTCTGTGTTGAGCAGCAGATGGGAAGTTAGTGTCTCCAGAAATCCCCATGGCCCACTGAGGCAGGCAGCAGTTGGCTGTGCTGTGCACACCCCCACCTAATTATTTATGCTAAAAAATAATCCCTTATCACTTAAAATCCTTACAGCTCCTTGTTGTGATAATCCTTATTGTAACAAGGCTTCTGTAGGGGAACCTGCAGAAGGATCTTTAATTTATTTAGGTTGCCCAGGGAAGCTGTGGCTGCCCCATCCCTGGCAGTGTTGGAAGGGCAGGTTGGATGGGGCTTGGAGCAGCCGGGGCTGCTGGGAGGTGTCCCTGCCCATGCAGGGGTGGGACTGGGTGGTCTTTTAGGTTTCTTCCCACCCAAACCAGGCTGGGATTCTGTTATCATTCTGTGTTGAATCTGTGATAAATACTAGAGTAATTCCATCATATCTTATGTATTTTCCTTACCTTCCCATTTTTAGGGCATTTATAGTGTGTTTATAGGGCTTTTATGTCTTGGCGTTTTGATAGTCCCTTCTTGGCATGTCAGACCTGTACATCCCTAGAGCAGCAGCAATTTTTGCAGTTTGATTACAGATTCAGAATCCTTTGAAACAAGCTCTTGAAGCTCAGCTTGTTGTTCACACCTCTCCAAGTGCCCTCACTGTGTGCCTGCCCAGGAGTCTCCTGCAGTCTTGGTGGAGATGCCAACATGTGGAGGGTGTGAGGAGGTGAATTTCTGCTGGGGAGGGCTGAGCTGCACTTGCAGAAGAAAACTGGAAGCTCTTTTTTGCTGTTCTTAGT
Source organism: Chaetura pelagica (assembly GCF_000747805.2). Taxonomy (NCBI): domain Eukaryota; kingdom Metazoa; phylum Chordata; class Aves; order Apodiformes; family Apodidae; genus Chaetura; species Chaetura pelagica. Next base: position 19,708 of record NW_009952448.1, on the reverse strand, counting down.
CCTGTAGATGAAGCTCTGGCTTGATGTGCTTTTGTAAGAAGGAGGAGCTGCTTTCTTATCCAAGTTCTTAACTTCTCCCCAGTGACAACCTGCTGTCCCTGAGGTGGCCAGTGCTAAGAAACCTCAGTGATAAATACCATGGTGTAATTCCTGATTGAGGTGCAAGGAGGTTCTTGGAGCCCTAGAGAAGTGCCTGCCTGCTGGGCTGTCTGGCAGCTCCTCGGGAGGAGCTGAGCAGGTCAGTTTGCAGTCAAGAAAAATCCCAAACCAACCCAGCAGTAAATGAGAAGCACCCGTGGGCAACCTTCCAACACAGCCCCGAGGGGAGCTGGAGATGGAAATACCCTGCACCATTTCCTGCTCAGCTGCCTGGTTTTAACTCCAGACTTTACCTTGGTTCTCACTGATGTTTTCAAACAGGTTTCTGACCTTAATAGTGACTGAAAGTGTAACTGTTGGCTCAGTAGACCATGAACAAAATGCTAAGTCTGATGTCTTTAAAGTGATTGATGAAAGCTGAAGAGATGGTAGGAAACAAGAGTGATGAAAGGATCTGAAAAGGCATTTATAAATGGAAGGGGAGAAAAAGAAATTCCTACTCCCTGCTTCTCTGCATCCAGAGACAGCAGCAGTTAAGCCAGGTCTCTTAACTGAAAGTTAATGGTGAAGGGCTTTCCAGAAAAACGTTGTTTAGCTTCACTGTCAGTCTCTGGATGCACTTGGAGAACATGGTTCAAGTGGGACAAGGAAAAGAGGGGTCAGTGGAGGATCAGTCTGGGCAGAGCTGGTGAACATCTCCAGCCCAGGGTCAGCCTTTGCAGTGAGCTGCTTTCCATCAGCATGGCCACATCTGGTGCTGCTGGACTGTAGGATTCCTTGGGATGTGCTGCAGAGCTGAAATAAGTCCAGAGGCCAGTGCCCATGAGCAGTTTTGGGGAGAGAGAAAATGGATCCAGCAGAGCTCCTCCAGAGAGGAGAGCTCCTGGAGAATCCTCCTTCAAGCAGCAATTGTCCAGTGGACACTCCACATCACACAGCAGGGAGGCTTCCTAAAAGGATTTGCTGCTTCTCCCATGGCTGTTCTTTCTGGGTCCTTTTGCTGGTTGTAGCAAGCAGCAAGGCTGGGTGGTTATAGAGCTTTGAGTCTAACCACCTGAAATGGAGATTTGGGCTTGAACAACCTGTCTTCTGGGCTGCATCTAAAAGGCATGGCCAGCACTGAGCTGCACTTGCAGAAGAAAACTGGAAGCTCTTTTTTGCTGTTCTTAGTCCTGTAGATGAAGCTCTGGCTTGATGTGCTTTTGTAAGAAGGAGGAGCTGCTTTCTTATCCAAGTTCTTAACTTCTCCCCAGTGACAACCTGCTGTCCCTGAGGTGGCCAGTGCTAAGAAACCTCAGTGATAAATACCATGGTGTAATTCCTGATTGAGGTGCAAGGAGGTTCTTGGAGCCCTAGAGAAGTGCCTGCCTGCTGGGCTGTCTGGCAGCTCCTCGGGAGGAGCTGAGCAGGTCAGTTTGCAGTCAAGAAAAATCCCAAACCAACCCAGCAGTAAATGAGAAGCACCCGTGGGCAACCTTCCAACACAGCCCCGAGGGGAGCTGGAGATGGAAATACCCTGCACCATTTCCTGCTCAGCTGCCTGGTTTTAACTCCAGACTTTACCTTGGTTCTCACTGATGTTTTCAAACAGGTTTCTGACCTTAATAGTGACTGAAAGTGTAACTGTTGGCTCAGTAGACCATGAACAAAATGCTAAGTCTGATGTCTTTAAAGTGATTGATGAAAGCTGAAGAGATGGTAGGAAACAAGAGTGATGAAAGGATCTGAAAAGGCATTTATAAATGGAAGGGGAGAAAGAAATTCCTACTCCCTGCTTCTCTGCATCCAGAGACAGCAGCAGTTAAGCCAGGTCTCTTAACTGAAAGTTAATGGTGAAGGGCTTTCCAGAAAAACGTTGTTTAGCTTCACTGTCAGTCTCTGGATGCACTTGGAGAACATGGTTCAAGTGGGACAAGGAAAAGAGGGGTCAGTGGAGGATCAGTCTGGGCAGAGCTGGTGAACATCTCCAGCCCAGGGTCAGCCTTTGCAGTGAGCTGCTTTCCATCAGCATGGCCACATCTGGTGCTGCTGGACTGTAGGATTCCTTGGGATGTGCTGCAGAGCTGAAATAAGTCCAGAGGCCAGTGCCCATGAGCAGTTTTGGGGAGAGAGAAAATGGATCCAGCAGAGCTCCTCCAGAGAGGAGAGCTCCTGGAGAATCCTCCTTCAAGCAGCAATTGTCCAGTGGACACTCCACATCACACAGCAGGGAGGCTACCTAAAAGGATTTGCTGCTTCTCCCATGGCTGTTCTTTCTGGGTCCTTTTGCTGGTTGTAGCAAGCAGCAAGGCTGGGTGGTTATAGAGCTTTGAGTCTAACCACCTGAAATGGAGATTTGGGCTTGAACAACCTGTCTTCTGGGCTGCATCTAAAAGGCATGGCCAGCAAATCAAGGGGGGTGATTCTCCCCCTCTGCTCTCAAGACCTTCCCCCGGAGTATTGTGACCACTTCTGGAGACAGTTGGGGTGTTCAGCCTGGAGAAGAGAAGGCTCCAGGGAGACCTGAGAGCAGCTTCCAGTGCCTGAAGGGGCTCCAGGAAAGCTGGGGAGGGACTTGGGACAAGGGCAGGGAGGGATGGGAGCAGGGGGAAGGGTTTCCAGCTGGCAGAGGGAGCTGGAGCTGAGATGGGAGGGAGAAATTCTGTGCTGTGAGGGTGGGGAGAGCCTGGCCCAGGTTGCCCAGGGAAGCTGTGGCTGCCCCATCCCTGGCAGTGTTGAAGGGCAGGTTGGATGGGGCTTGGAGCAGCCTGGGCTGCTGGGAGGTGTCCCTGCCCATGCAGGGGTGGGACTGGGAGATCTTTAAGGGCCCTTCCAACCCAAACCATTCTATGAATCTATGGTGATTCTGTGAAATAGAGCTCTGGGACCAGTTTGTTGGTTTTTTTTTTTCCCTTGGGCATGGGCACTGATTTCAAACAAGCCCCTCTCCTAGCTCATTGCCCACTTTTTTTTACTTTAAGATCATTTTGACTGAGCTTATTTTGTTCTTTCCCCCAGAACAAAGATGTCTAAAATAGGAAAATAAAACTGGATTCCAATTTCACCGTGCCAAGCTCTGCCTTGTAACTAAAACAGGGAAGAAAATTCCCAGTGTCTTCCTGTGTCTCCAGCCTTGCTGCTGGTTGGACCATTTGAAGCACATTATTGATTTCTTTGTGCACTGTTCTGATTATCTGTGCAATGCTAAGTGCCCTGCTGGAGTGATACTGGTGATGTGTAACGTGAGAAACTCCCTGGGATTCTTTTGGGAATAGAGAGAGATGTATTAATAGCTGGTATTAATTAACTCTTCCCTCCAAAGGGGAATTTGCAGTGAGTAAATAATTTCTGACCCAAAGCAGAAATGGAATAAGGTCAGGATATGTTTTCCACTATGGCTGGATGAGTAACTTTAACAACCTTTTCCCCCCAGTCTGTTTTGCATCATTTTCTGTCAGTGGTTGAGCTGTTCCAGAGAAAGCTTCACAAGTGCCCCTGGGCTGGTGGATTTTCAGGGAAGTGGTGTGCATTTCATTATTTAATACTCGTGGCTTGAAATGGAGCTACTGGGTTGACCTCGTTATTGGACTGGTGGCAGTTCCAGGGCTTTTTGGTGTGTGTAAGGATTTTGGATTTCCCTTCCTTTAGGTGAATGTTTTCTAAGAACTGTCAGTGCTTCCTTTTTATCCAGGGCACGTTCTGACGTGCTGGCAGGAGACGTGCAGGGACAATCAGACAAAAGGCTGGGAAATGTGTTTGCAGTGTTGGTCCCTGGTGCCATAATATGTGTGTAGTTGTGGATCTGCAAGGTGTTGGTGATACAGAAACATCAAAGCCACGTTGGGTGCCCTCACTATGTCCTTGACTATTTGAAAACCTGCCTGGGGACGAGGCATCCTGGGGCTGGAACACAAAATAAGAGCCAACCAGAGAGCAGTGATTCCTCTGAGGATGCTGGATGATATTTTGGTGCCTCCACTGCACAGTCTTAACATCTGCAGAGCTTCTCCAGCAAGTTTGAGCTGCTCCTGACTCCTTACCAGAATGTATTATTGAAGGTGCATTAATATTTGAAGGTTGCTGGTGCTGCCCTGCAGCCTGGTTGTCCTTCCTGGTGTGACACAACTTCTCAACAAAGGATCTTCCATCATATGTGTTTTGTAGAAAAATAATGGTGAGTCCCCAGGCGTGGCTGTCAGAGCCTGGCAGGGTGCAGCCCAGCGTTGGGATGCTGCTGCCTCCATCCTCAGCAGAAATGCAGGATGCCAGTGAAGTGGAAATGCTGCCTCTCCCCCGAGAGGCGATGCTAAATGAGTTCTCGTGGTTAATTATTCACAGTTCCTGGCTCTGGGACTGTCTGCTGCAGTGCGTGCCGGGGAGGACGTGCCGAGGAGAGGACGTGTCAGGGAGGGTGGCCAGAGGTACAGATTTCTGCTCCTTCCAAAAATTGTTCCTGGTGGGAAGGAGCTTATCTCGCAGTGCATTCCCAGGAGTGATTCTCTTCTTCCCATTCCAGGAATGTGAAATAACACAGTAGTAGGAGAACGAGATTCCAGCACAGCAGTTCCTCTCCAGAGAGCAGAGGAGTGCTGGAGTGCAGCCAGCTTTTCCCCCTGCTCCAAAATCCCATCTGCCAAAGGAGGGACTCCCTGCACATCGTGCTGCCAGCGTTGCCAGGTTTTCCTTGGAATGGTGACCAGGGAGGGAGGTGCAGGAGGGGCTGAAGGGCTCCAGGCTTTGAGCATCACGCTCCGGCGGCTGCTGCAGCGAAACAAAAACACTGAAACTGTTTCCCACTCCAGTGCTCCTCAAGTGGCTGATTTAATAGAGGTGGAGACGTATTTAGTAAAGATAAATACCTTGGAGATCCTTTAAAAATCATTCCTCATCCATTTCACTGAACGTGGCTCAGCAGTGGCAGGTTGGTAGTAGTGGAACGTTTCAGGGCACGTGTCAGGAAATGTCTACAACCTCACACGTGGAAGGGGCTTTTTTTTAGTCTGCTAAATCTCATTTTATTGAACCTTTTGGCTTTATCTCTTCCTGCGTCTGCTGCTTTTAAGCTCTGCCCCTTATGTAGGTCACACTTCCACATTTTATGCTTGAGCTGCTGTCTTGAAGCAGGATCTCTTGTAAAAGGAAAGAAATGTATCATCTCTGTAGAAATAGGGCTTCATTTTTTGCCACAGTAGTAGCAGCAATTTTCTCTTGCTTAAATCCCACTTAGCTTGGGTGTTGCTTGATTACTGCTCAACTTGAGCATTTTAAAGTTGAGTCTGTGATAGGATTGTTCCTCTGCAAGCACCTTAAGCTACTTTTAAGATAAAATTTGTACATTCCATGTCAGGAAGGCAAAAAAATGGACAGCCAGCCCTGTGCTCAAACTGAGGAGCAGCTCAGCTTCTGGGGGTCTTCAGAAAAGGTGAAGTGCCACTTACTGATAAATCTCCATCATTTAAAAGGGGGGGGGGAAGCTCTCCAGACTCCTTGGTTCAGGTAGGAGGGTGCTTCCCCCCTTAGCATCATTATGAGATTTGTAGTAATGAACACTTGGAATTGATGAAGAAACAACATTTCAAAGTTGATTTAATTTCTGTTTAGTGGTTGATTTTTAATGTAAAACATTGCCCTTGAATCTTGGCATTCCTGTGGATTTCATGGCCTTTCTCTCCACATCTTGCTCAACATTAGAGATGAGACCTCCTGTGAAGCCACTCGGCGTGTCGTAAGGCTGATCCAGCTTCATGTGCTGCAGAAGAGGGTTTTTTTAATATTAATCACTTCATTAGTGCAGAGGGAATCCTGTAGGCATGTGGGGTTGGAAAGAGGATGCCCAGGTTATGCTTGGAGAGGCTGAGGCTCCTGTCAGGCAGCTCCCAGGCTGGGGATTTCTCAGTTCCCAGCTTTCCTGGTCTTCTGAGATCTGCATTTTCCCAGTTTTTACATTTTTATTTCCAAATCAATCTTAATTTTGCCAGTGAATAACACCCCTCATCGTTGTATCTTTGCTATCCCTTTGCTCCAAGGCCCTCTGTTTCTTTGGGCCTTATTTTGTCTCCAGTTTCTTGGCCAAGTTCAGCTCCTGTCCCCAGCACCTCGAGTTGCCTTCTATCTGCCTTTGCTTCTGAGCTGCAATTCTTTGGGTGTTTTGGGGGGCTTAAAAAAAAAGAGGGTTTCATTAAAAATCTACTCAAGCCAGGGTTCTTTATGGCATGAGAGCAAAAATACTATTGCTCTATTCTCCAGCAAATGGGACTTCTGAGGAGCAGGTTGTGAGTCTGTCTCCTGGGTCAGTCCCCTTAGGTGTGTGATAAGCTGTCATCTCTTCCCCCATGCAGACTTGCTCCCTGAGGGGCATTACTTGTTTGCCAGAGTCTCTACACTGAGTCCACGTTTCTATTAAATATCATTTCAAGTTCACTAGGAGACTATAAACTGACCAGGAACGTGCAGCTTATCAGGACAGTGAGGCAGGTGCTCAGATCCCCTCCTTGCCTCGGCAACAAAAGGGACCCATGGGGATCTGTCTCCTATTGTGGGCTCTGAGTCTGTGTTTGCAGAAGCAGCTGCTGAAGATAAAAGCTGCTTCTTGCACAGCTAAATGGAGAAGAATGTGAATTTTTCCTGGAAAGTAACTTCTTTGAGTTGAAGAGGTGAGGACGTTGCCCCCGTGCAGCCGCCTGCTCCAACGGGCTGTGCTTCCCAGCAGGTCTGGTCAGGCTGAGCTTGTCCCTACCCCAGCCTGCTTTCTGCCTTCAGGGATGGAGAACTCCTTGCTTGTTGTCTACGTGCTCTGCTCCTGTTTGAAGCTCCAAGCTGAAGTTTCATAGGAGCTCAGCACTAGTACAGAACTGATTACAAAGCCTACAGAAGGTCAGGTTTGGGCCATTTCAAACCCAGTTGTGTTCTGGCTCTTGATGGGACTGATCCTGCAGCTCTTGACCCACTTCTAACACCAGTAGATGATCATGTTGTTAAGTCTCAACCATGTCCTTAGGTCTTGGCCATGGCTGGTAGTTGCTTTGGGTGATAATGTTCCTGTGTTGCCTGCCATGCCCTTCTGCCCACTCCTCATCTTGGAGCGAGCTGGAGCAGAACAGATGCCCAGATGCCAGCAGCAGTAAATTCATGCCTTGTCTGCTGTAATCTCCAGTATGATCTGCTCATCCACCTGAGGGCCAGGTGGCCAGGCTGGAGAGCTCAGCCAGGCTGGGGGAACGGGCTGGCTGAAGCCTTGTGAGATCCAACAAGAATAGATTTTATAAGGACTTGTTGTAAGGGCACGTAGCGATGGGACAAGGGGGAATGGCTTTAAACTGGAAGAGGAGAAATTTAGATTGGATGTTAGGGAGACATTTTTTGGTGTGAGGGTGGTGAGACTGGCCCAGGGTGCACAAGGAAGCTGTGGCTGCCCCATCCCTGGCAGTGTTGAAGGGCAGGTTGGATGGGGCTTGGAGCAGCCTGGGCTGGTGGGAGGTGTCCCTGCCCATGGCAGAGGGGTTGGAACTAGAAGATCTTTAAGGTGACTTCCAACCCAGAGCCTGTGATTATCCTCCTCCACCACTCAGCAGTTGTTAGAGCACAGCTGGAACATGAGAGGTTTCAGCTGGATATAAGGAGGTCAAGCACTGCAACAGGTTGTAGAGGAGTAGAGGGAGGTGGTGGAGTCTCAATTCCTGGTGCATTTAGGAAAAGCCAAAGCCCTGAGCAACCTGCTCTGACCTCAGAGCTGACCCTGCTTTGAGAGGACATTGGACCGGAGACCTCCTGAGGTTCTCTTACAGCAGAGGAGGGGAAGGCACATGGGTCATACTGAGGAACATCCACCTCAACTTGCCTACAGAAAGGAAACCAGACACTGGAGCTCTTGTGGTGTGTAGGACTTGGTCACCTCGAGTTACTCACAAAGGCACATCATGTAGTTTTAGGAAATGTCCCAAGTTTCCTCCCTCCTTTATGATGCTGAGGATTCCGAGGGGCTTCTTTAAAAAAACCTTCATCACCAGAGCAGAAAATATGTTGTTAATGCTGGGGACAAAGGAGAGGATGAAAGGCTCAGATCTGTGCAGCTTTTCTGGTTGGTTGGCTGCTGCTCTAACGGGTAGTGCTGGAAAGGGCAGGAAGTGCCCTGAGGAGCAACGTGGGGGAGGCAGCCAAAGTGCTCTGCTTCTGGGGGGCTTGAGAGAGCTGATGGTTTCTGTAGAGCTTCATGGCAGCTGTTTGCAGGCTCCTGTGATCAAGCAGCATCAGGTTGGCCCATGGACCTCTTCCTTGCATGACCAGGAGCTCCAATATCATGTTTTCATATTTTGATGCTTCAGAGTCCCTGTGGATATAGGGTTCAGCACCACCAGGCCCATGTGGAGCAAGTTAATCTACTTGTGTTGTGTTTTTTTTCTTTTTTAACCATTGGTCAGTAGATGTTCCTGCATGCTTGGAGTGCCCTTCTGCAGAAGGGCAGTGGTGGAGAAGGATTTGAGATGGTTGGTGGAGTTCACCTCTGTCAGAGTGTGGGGTGTGACCATCAGGCTGAGTTGTCTGTAGTGTAGGGAGTTTCAAAAGGGCAAGTTTTGCTTCTTGACCACCAGGGTTACTTTAAAGTGCAGATCATTATTCTTCTAGGCCATAAATTCCCAAGCATCAGGGTGCAGACTAGTCCACTCTTCCCTCTGAAGCTGCTGCATCTCATGTCCAGGCTGTGCAGGTGAACCTGTATGGTCCTACCTCTGACTGGAGGACATTTGCCAAGGGCTGTAACCTGCCTCTTTCAGGCAGCAGCTGCTGAGCTGGTGCAGTTCCCTGACATCCTAGAACGTGGAAGTGACAGATTTCAACCAAATATTCCTCAAAGCTTTTGTTCTGAAGCTGAGCTGAAGGAAGAGTTCCTCATCTTTGTGCCCAAGTGTTGAGTCAGCCCCCAGTCCAGAGCTCCCACTCCCTTGGCTTTGCTCTGGTGTGACAGTGAAGCTCTTCCTGTGTTCACAGCCTTTCGTTTTTTTGTTCAAGGGTTCTGTCATCCCACTTTATTCCACATCATTGCCTGGGGTTTGGGGTGGAACAAGCTCTTCTGGAGGAAGCCTTGACGATCCACGCCTAATAGCTGCTTTTCCAGCTAAAATACTGTACCTTTATTTAAGTGTAGAAAAGTAAATGTAATTGGATTATGCAAAATAATCTCCTCAAATGAGGTTTTAAAGCATCAATCAGCAAGTTGTGGGTGCCTGAAGCAGGGGGATCCCAGTGGTTCCTTCGTGCAGCTGAAACATGAAGGTCTCTTATGGAGCTGATCCATGAGGGAGACCCACTGGAACCCTCCTCACGTCAGAACAGGGGGGTTTATAGTGGCAGTGCCTTTACAGCCCAGTTTTTAACTCTGTGTTTTCAGTTCTCCCATTAAATGAATCCATTAGACTTCACAGCTGCTCTTTTTCACCAAGGCTCTTACTTTGATGCCTTCTCATTCTACTGCAGTTTGTTCCCTGTGCCTTCATTTAGGTGAAGGGGTTCAGTAAAATGTTGGGGTTGGATTGTGTTGCCTTCCTTGTGCTTCCTGTGCTGCTGCTTCTGAGAGGTGACAAGGACCCCGTGGTTCTTCCTGAGGGGAATGTGTTGACTCTGAGGGGATGAAAAGGTGTTTCCTTCAGTGCTTGGAGCATGTATGGAGTTGGCTCTCGTGCACAAGACTCTTGTTGGAATCATGGAATGTGTTGGGTTGGAAGGGACCTTTCAAGACCATCTAGTCCAACCCCCTGGAGTGAGCAGGGACATCTTCAACTAGTTCAGGTTGCTCAGAGCCCCATCAAGCTTGACCTTGAATCTCTCCAGGGATGGGGCCTCCATCACCTCTGTGGGCAACTCTCTGGGTGTTTCAGCACCCTCATAGTAAAGAATTCCTGTTCTACTGGGCATCTGGAAGGTGTTTCTTGATGCTTGGAGAATTAGACTCTGTTTTCCCCTCCTTATCTCTTCCATGTTTCACCTGAGTCTCATGATCATGTCTCTCCTCTTCTCTTGCAGGTCAGATGCCAGGACCTGGCTCCATGATCCCTGGACAACCCATGCCAGGCCGGATGATGCCAAGTGTGTCAGCCAACATCCATCCAGCCAGTGGTGGTCCCCCCCCACCTGGCATGTCCCCCATGTCAGGGAATCTCATTGGACCTCGTGTTCCTCTCGCAGCTCCCAACGGCATGTGTAAGTGCATCTGCTGCACAGAACATTTTCATTCCACCTGGGGTGGCTTTTCTGTTGCTTGCAAAAGTCATTGTGGTTGAAACCCCTTGATCTGCTGCAGGAATAATAGGATCTGTGCACACTGGCAGCCCAGGGCTGGTGCCAGAGGTGTGCTTGAAGCTTTAAGTGCTTCTCTCCCCTCTAGGCATCTAAACGTATAATCCATTGTCCTTTATTTTATTTATAACATCCCTTATTTTATTTATAATGGCACTAAAGCTCTGTGGTCATCATCAAAAACCTCTGTCTGGACTGAGGAAGAATGCACAGCAGAGGTTTGGGAATTAACTGTAGCTGAATCCTTACACAGTGGAGGTGAGAGTATCATTCAGCTCAATGCCTTCCTGGAAACTGAGCACTGTGAAATTAAGGAGAGGGGGAGTCCTGATGAGGAGGAAGCAAAAGGTTTAGTGGGAATGTTCCTTACATGGTATTCATACCTCCACCTCCAAAAATGAAGCTGATTTATGCCAGCCAAAAAGTCTGAAGTCAGTAGCCACTGGGGGAACGTGGTTTGAATGGGGCCAGACTCAGAAACCCTGGTGGGTTTCTGAAAGAAAAGCTGGTGGGGCTGGAGCAGGATCCTGGGTCCCAGGTTCCTCAAGAAATTTGCCTGTATTAGTTGCAGCCTGGGACAAGCTGCTGCTCTGCTCCAGCACCACCAGTCTTACCCCAAAATGTTAGAGTAACTAGCACCAGATGGGGAGGAATTGTGATCCCTTGTAGTACCTCTCAAAAAATACCTGGGAAAACCATCCCATTTGGGCTTCAGCTGAAGGTGTTGCTGAGTGCTGACCCATCAGAGTGAACCTGAAAAGCTGCTTTGCTCCTTCTGCTGCTGCTCCAGCTTTCCTTAGTTTTCCTGCCCTTTTTCTGAGCCTCTGCCACTGGGAATATCTGATGTCAGGTTGTATTCCTGCTTGCTGTGTTCCCTTACCTTAATTTCTAGGGTTTTTTCTCTCCCCTACTGAGCAAGTCAGTCATGTTCCATTAGCATCTCCTCTCTGCACAAAAGCTGCCCTTTTGTATCCTTCATTTCTTTCCTCCCACTTGGTGCATCTGTGGATTTCTCTCCTTTAACCTACATATTCAGAGCTTAAGTGCAGGCTCTGGCTGTAGAAGGTGCATTGTTCCATCTACTGTAAATACAAAAGAGCCATCATCAGGAGGTTGGAGCACAGAGCTGGGAGATGAGAAATGCTCGTTCCAGCTCTGGAAGTTGCTGGATGTGAACTTGGCCAGGTTCTGAGCTGTGTGCCTCACACTGCTGGGAGAAACAGGGATGTTCTTTTCCTCTGCTGGAGTCCACGCAGTGCTTGGTGGTTGAAAAGCTCAATGAAACACTCAGTGAAGCTCCATGTGGAGCTTAAAAGTTGGAGAAGCTGCAATGATGGTCATTTCTGGGGCCAGTCCTTCCTACTTTCCCCTTGGATGGATGTGTCTGGTGTGGCTTATAGACACCTTGGCCTTGGGTTCCTTCTCCACTGTCAGCCCCTCCTGTGCTTGGCACTGGGGAGGGGGCACCTGGAATGCTGGGCTCAGGTCTGGGCCCCTCAGGACAAGGAGGACATGGAGGGGCTGGAGCGTGTCCAGAGAAGGGCAAGGGAGCTGGGGAAGGGGCTGGAGCACAAGTGTGAGCAGGAGCAGCTGAGGGAGCTGGGGGTGTCCAGCCTGGAGCAAAGGAGGCTGAGGGGAGACCTGCTGGCTCTGCAGCTGCCTGAGAGGAGGTTGGAGCCAGGGGGGTCGGGCTCTGCTCCCCAGGAACAAGGGATGGGACAAGAGGAACCGGCCTCAAGTTGTGCCAGGGGAGGTGGAGGTTGGATCTGGGGAACAATTCCTTCCTGGCAAGGGTTGTCAGGGCCTGGCCCAGGCTGCCCAGGGCAGGGGGGGAGTCCCCATCCCTGGAGGGGTTTCCAAGCCCTGGAGATGGTGCTGAGGGACATGGGGCAGGACTGGGGGAACGGGTGGGCTGCATGATCTTACAGGGCTTTTCCCTCCAGAAGGGTTCTGTGGTCCCTGCTCACTGTTTCTCTGCTGGTTTTTGCAGATCCCCCTCCGGCCCAGCCGCCCCCACCAGCAGAAGGGGTGACCCCCCCTCCAGCAGGAGCCCCGCCGGCCTCGGCCGCTCCCTAAGCAGCCCAGGAAGAAGGAACTTCTACAGCAACATAGTGGTGACCAAAAATGAAACTCCTCAGTTACCTTCTGTTCCCTTGGGAGGCTCTTCCCTCCCACCGGCCGTGTCTGTGCACACCCCCCCTGCAAGCACATGTACACACAGTCTGTCCCCCCCTCCCCACACCGCTGTGACCTTGGCAGTGCTCAGCATTCCTTTGGGAATTCCTTCCAGGCAAGATGCCAGTGGTGCCTCCATGTTGCTGCTGGGGAGTCCTTCACGCTCTGGTCTGCTTGCCTTTCAGCCTGGGCTGGACTCTGGTTTCTTCCATCTTGGTGTTTTGAGCTTTGGGTTCTCCCGGGGAGGGTAAGAAGCGAAGGCCTTGGCTGAGCTGCTGGATGCAGCTCCTGCTCCCCCTGGGCTGGAGTGTTTTGGGCTCTCCAGGTAGAGCAAAGCATCAGGATGGGATCCCAAACCAGTCTGGTGAGCAGAGAAGGAAAACCGGGCCGTGCTGCTGCAGAGAAGGTGCAGAAATGCCAGCCCTGTCTGGGTGCAGATCCCTGGTCACTGAGGACACGGCCCCATCCTGGGCTGCCTCACTAACTTATTAAGGACAACGATCCCAGTTGAACAAACCCACTTGCTGGTGGGAGTTTTGCTCCAGTTCTTAGCTTTCTTTTGCCTTTGAAGGTGGTAGTTGAGCCTTCCCTCTGAGTAGTTTGGTCCAGTAGCCCAACTGAGGAATAAAACCATGATTTGTAGTCCCTCTTTTTGGAACATATACTTTTTACTTTTTAAAATGAACAAAACACACAAAAAAATTTAAAAAATAATAAAATAAAAAAAAAGTAGATAGTGAAGAAGTGCTGGAGTGGGGGGTTGGGGTGGCTGGGGTGCACAGGCCAGAGCTACCTCCTGTGGATGGCTGAGGGGGCAGAGTCAGCAGCTGTGGGATGGGACAACTCGGGTGTCAGGGGTGGTAGGGAAGGGACCAGCATCAGCCAGCAAAGCTGGGAGCTCTGGTTGAGTGAGACCCCCTGACCCCCAGGCTGCCACCATTGCTGGTTTGCTCCTCAGTGGTGACTGCAGGAGCAAGTCACTTTGCTGGTTGTGGTCTGGGTTCTCCACCCTGTTCCTCATGTCAGAGGGTTTGACAGGTCTCCTTGCCAGGGGCTGGAGATTGCTTGCTGAATTAAAGAGCAGCTTTGATCACCCAGGGCGAGGTGGTGGGGCCGTGCTGCTGCAGAGAAGGTGCAGGAATGCCAGCCCTGTCTGGGTGCAGATCCCTGGTCACTGAGGACACGGCCCCATCCTGGGCTGCCTCACTAACTTATTAAGGACAACGATCCCAGTTGAACAAACCCACTTGCTGGTGGGAGTTTTGCTCCAGTTCTTAGCTTTCTTTTGCCTTTGAAGGTGGTAGTTGAGCCTTCCCTCTGAGTAGTTTGGTCCAGTAGCCCAACTGAGGAATAAAACCATGATTTGTAGTCCCTCTTTTTGGAACATATACTTTTTACTTTTTAAAATGAACAAAACACACAAAAAAATTTAAAAAATAAAATTAAAAAAAAAGTAGATAGTGAAGAAGTGCTGGAGTGGGGGGTTGGGGTGGCTGGGGTGCACAGGCCAGAGCTACCTCCTGTGGATGGCTGAGGGGGCAGAGTCAGCAGCTGTGGGATGGGACAACTCGGGTGTCAGGGGTGGTAGGGAAGGGACCAGCATCAGCCAGCAAAGCTGGGAGCTCTGGTTGAGTGAGACCCCCTGACCCCCAGGCTGCCACCATTGCTGGTTTGCTCCTCAGTGGTGACTGCAGGAGCAAGTCACTTTGCTGGTTGTGGTCTGGGTTCTCCACCCTGTTCCTCATGTCAGAGGGTTTGACAGGTCTCCTTGCCAGGGGCTGGAGATTGCTTGCTGAATTAAAGAGCAGCTTTGATCACCCAGGGCGAGGTGGTGGTCAAGGCTTGACCCAGGAGAGATCTCCCAAAGAATCTGAAACCCACAGAACCACTTAGACCATTACAAAAAAAAACCAATAATCATTTACTTTGAAGAGCACTCAGGTGATTGCCTCAAGGATGGGGATGGTTGAACTTCCCAGGTCCCATGAGTGTGTGGAGTTACCATTGCTGGGCTGCCTTGGTACCTCCCGTGCGTAGGATCCATGTTTTCCACCAGGGAGCTTGGAGAACCCACAGTGCCTACAGCAGAGGTCAGGGCTGCCTGCCTTCTGCCTCCCACCAAGGAACTTCTCCCCCCATGGTCCCTTTCCCTCCAGGATCTTTGGGGTGAGCACGGGATTTTTCTGGTTTAGAAATAACCTCAGGTTGTTTTTAGCGTGATCAACTTCAGATCTACAGGATCCAGATGGAGACTTATTTTTTACTGTACTAGGGGTGATCCTCCAGAGCACCTGGATCCTTGACACCGTCGTGTTTCTCTAGAAACAAAACATGTGCTGACTTTTTCATCTGATCCTCTGTACAGGCCCCAGTTTTATTCCTGCAGCACAGCCACCCGATTTTGTGAAATAAATAATAATAATAAAGTGGTTTTTGTACAAACCTGGTGCTGCTTTGTCTGGAGCCTCTTTTCCCTCCCGGCGTGTCGGGGATGAGCTGAGGACTGTTGATGAGATCTGGGACTGGTTTTGGGGCTGCATCTTGACTACAGCAGAATGAATAATGTAAATGCTGTGACTTGTTTAATTCAGATGCCTCTTCAGATCTTTTGGTGTCTGCCACAGGGCTCCAGGGACTTCCAGGATAGTTTTCCTTTTTGATGAAACTGAAACAGGGAATTCAATCTGGATTATATCCTAAATTCTCCTGCTTCTTCTCCAGGTAAAGGCTTTTTTTTTCCCTTGAAGAAACATTCCTGGGCATCCTGGACATGTCCCTTGTTCCCTGATGCTGAAGAAGAAAAAGCTCAGGGGTGGAGATGTGCCCCCAGGTCCAGAGCACCCCACAACCACCTCATCCCCTTGGCTGCCTTGGCAGCTGTGGGAGGTCCCTAGGGCCAGGGTCTTCTGCTGGACCCTCCCTTGGTGGGCTCTCAAGTTCCCCCTCATCCCATCCCTCCCTGCCTTTGTCCCTCCCCAGCTTTCCTGGAGCCCCTTCAGGCACTGGAAGGTGCTCTCAGGTCTCCCTGGAGCCTTCTCTTCTCCAGGCTGAACACCCCAACTCTCCCAGCCTGTCTTCATTGGTCACAGTGTCGATTCTTGAACAGGTTTTTCTGTGTATGGGCCTTCAGACTGTTGCAGTCATAGAGGAGGGCTAAGAACAGGCTGTTGTCTTGGCAGAAATGAGGAGTGAAGTTGGGGGGGAGGTCTAGAGGGAGTTGAGGACCACGATTCTGATGTCTGAATGTTGAATCTCTGAAAGATGTGGTGGGAGCCAGTAGAGAGAAAACTGATCCCTCAAGGCGTGTTTAGGACAAAGCTCTAAACTCCTCTGAGCTGCCTCAGTGCCCACAGGCCAAGGCGATGGGGGGGTCAGTGGGAGCCTCCCTGCTCAGCTTGTCCAAAACCTGTGCTGTGTTTGCTGATGCTGCTGGGCTGGGGTCTGCATCTCCATCTGAATCCTGCTGTGCCCCCAGAGAAGGGAGGTCTGGTGGGCAGGTTTCCTTTGCCTTGGGACCGTGGACCAGGACCAGGTGTTCCCACCCCAACTGTGCTTGTCTCCACTTCCTAAAAAGACCCCACCCCTCCCGGGGTGGCTGTGTCCTGCCTGCTGGTACCAGCTGCACCTCCTAGTTCCTAAAAACCTGCATTCTCTTTATTTTTTTTTCCTGGCTGACTTAAAGCCAAAGCTGCACGTTGTGGCACCGAAGGGGTTTGTTGGGTGTGAGGCTGGGAGGGTGAGTTGTCCTCCCACCTCCTTGCTTCAAGAAAAAGGAAAATTGACATGGATTTGGTGAGGATTTGAGTGGATCTGGGTGACCTGCCAAGGTCCCTTGCTCGGCTCTCCAGGAACACTGTTGCTCTTTGTCTGGGCCTGCTCTCCGTGTGGGAATTTCCCTTTCATTGGAACCTTCTGCTGCTGCTGGGGGTCACAGCACAGGGACCCTTTTCAGCTGCTCCTGGAGCTCTTGGGCAGTGGGATGTGGCCTGAAGGCTGTAACAGGAAACCAGGAGTGAGGGTTTGGGAGTTTTTTCTCCTAAATGCCCCGTTTTCTCTCCTTACATAGTGATGTGTGATGGGAACAACCTTCAGAGGCAGCATCTCTCTGGCATGTTCCCAGGTTTCTCCCACTGGGATGTTCAGTGGAGCTGGTGGTCACCATGTGCCAGCACTGAGGTTGCCCACCCAGGTCTGTGTCACTGAGCTGAACAGGATCCAAGGGGAGGAGCAGTGTTCCTGCATCTGGCCTGTGGGACCAGCAGGTGATCTGGTGGATGACAAGCTGGACCAGCCACTTCCACAAGGCATGTTCAGGGATGCCCCTGAGGGACATCCCCTTCCCAAGCACTTGTCCACATGAGCCACCAGATCCCTGCAGGATACATTTCATGGAAGTCCCTTGTTCTGCTGCTGGGGACCAGGATGCTGTAGAAGGCACTGAAATGGAGACAGGTCCTGCCTTTGGAGGGTGCTCAACGTGGAGCTGATTCTCCCCTGCTATAATTTTGGCTTCCAGATGCAGCAAAGTCTTGGAGGTCAGTGACCTGTGGACCTGTCGTGAGAAGGACAAGGTGTGTGGTCACCACTCCGTGCACCACCAGGGTTCAGCTCTTCTGCCCTCCCAAGCTTTTTTCCTTCATTTTCTGTTGGGTGAAGTGGTGTCTTCAGGCTGGGTCCTTAACTGTGCAGCAGCTGCTTGGACTGGTCCTGGCTCCCAGTGGTAGGGAAAGGAAAACCTGGAAGTTAAAAAGCACTTCTGAAGTGCCTCTAGTGCCCTCTTTGCAAAATGGCAAGAACTGACCCGGTTCCTTGAGCTGGGAGGGAGGTGGGGAAGATGCTGCAGCTCCAGCTGCCTCCCCCCAGGCCCTGACAGTTTAACCTGGCACTCCCTGCAGACCCTGTCAATGTTCACACACACAAAAGGTGTTGAACACAACCGGTGGCTGCTGTGCTTGGTCCTCGGGACATGGTGCTTGGTGCTCAGCCCTCAAGGCCCAGCTGAGCACTGGCTCTTCTCCCCCAGCAGCTCAGGCCCAGTTCCCTCAGGTTCCTTCTTGGCCTCTGCAGCTCAGAGCTGTGATGTTCTGGTGTTGAGCCTCTCCCACCTCGTCCCCCTGCAGCCCCAGAGGGACGTGGCTCAGACCCAGCTCAGCAGGGAGAGCACAAGGGCCTTGTCCCTCCAGCAGAGCCCCTGGCTGCTGGGACAGTGGGGCTCTACCTCCCCCCCGAGCCTGGTTCTGCCTCCACAACATCAAATCATAGAATCCCAGATGGTTTGGGTTGGAAGGGACCAGAAAGACCATCCAGTCCCAACCCCCTGCAGGGACAGGGACACCTCCCACCAGACCAGGTTGCTCAGCCTTGATCAAAACTGAGCCGAACACATCAGCTCCTTGTCCAGACCAGGGAGGGTTGTTCATTTGGAAGACAACAGGTTGCTTATCCCTCTGCCCAGAGGTGGGAGAGGCCCTAGAGGGCTCCAGCAGGGCCGGGCACGTGGGGGTTGCAGCTCCATGGAGCTTTGCCCACTGCTGTTCCTGCCATCCTCAGCATCACCCCCATCCCTGGGACTTTGGGTGACTGATGGTGGTTCTCAGGCTGGGGAGCAGTCATGGTGTGGGGCTGGTACGTGGTGGGTGATGTTGAGATGTTTTGGGGGTGTTGAAGGTTGCAGGCAGCCCAGGGAGGAGGCTGAAGGTGGATTTTGAAGTCTCGGGGCTGAACCTCCCTTCAGCCATGGGTGTCACATTGGGGCTCCTCACCCTGGAGCCACACCAGCCCCAGTCAGGGCAAACCTGTCCTAAAATCCTGCCCTAAAACCCCACCTGGCTGAGCTCAGCTTGACCTTGGGCTCAGGCTCAGGGCTGAGCTTCCAGAGAGGGAACTGCTCCCGTGTCCCAGTGAGTGGTGCCTGCACTGGGGTGGAAACACTGAGCTCAACTATCAGCTCAGGGCAGCGTTCCCTGGGATTGGGACTTCTCTGCACTTCCCTGATACTCGTTAATCTGAAAAAAGCAAATGGAGAAGTGGGTGGTGTGAACATCCCTGGGACCTGGGTGAGGGGGGAGGATGTCAAGCCTGGCTGAGGGGAGGTGGTGGGGGAAGCAAAAGCTGGTGGAGAAGTGCTGGCCCCAGTCTGTCCTGCCCCTTCATCAACTTCCCGGCATTCCCAAGGTCGGGATGCAGCCAGTGTGGGTGCTGGGGGCACGGTCCTGCCAGGCTGGTGGGCAGGAGCTGGTGAAGATGAGGCCCAGGAGCCTGGTCTGTGCTGCCCTCCAGCCTCCATCTGTCCCCAGGGGGTCCCTCCTGTCACCTTCACCCAGGTGGGTGCCGGAGCGGATCTGGTTCCGGGTGCTGCCGGGGATGGAAGGAGGAAGGTGCCCCCGTGGGGCTGCCCTGAGCTGCCAGCTGGGATGAGCTGGGATGAGCTGGGATGTGGGGCTGAGCCAAGTGTTCCCCGTGGCACGGGCAGCCCCTTCCTGGCAGCTGGAGCCAGGTGTGGGCAGGAGCACCGAGCAGGGCTGGGGAGAGATGAGCAAACCCCCTCCTGTGGGTGCTCAGGGACCCTGGAATTCCTCCCCCAGCTGCGTGTCCCATCCCCTGGGACTGGGGGGACACAGCCCAGGGCTGGGGGTGCTGACACTCCCTTGTCTCCCATAGATCTTGTGGGGTCCAGGGCAGGGCCCACCCTCTCTCAGCACCCCGTGGTGTCACAGGCTGGAGCTCTCAGTGTCTATACCCCAAGGGGACACCAGTGAGTGGCCACTTGACCACGGCTGGTGGCCCAGGAGTTGGGGGGGGGGATGCTCCTGGGTGATGTGCCCCAGGGCTGGGGGGTGACATGGGGCAGATCCACCCAGAGGGAGGGCCTGCTGCTCGGGGCAGGGGCTGCTCCAAGGGCTTGTGGAGCCTCCAGCCAGGTGTGGCCTTGGGCTACCTGAGCAAGGTGGTCTCCAGAGGTTCCTGGTGGCCCCTTGTGCTTCCTGTTCCGTGGAGTTTCTGGAAGTCCCCGTGGGCTTGACGAGCACCAACCACTTGACCACGATCACCGTGCCCAGTGTGCCCAGTGCCAGCACCCTGCCCTGCTGGGGGGGGCTGTGGGTGCAGGGTGGGTGCTGCTGCCCCCCCAGCTCCCTGCCCATCCCTGTCCCTGGGATCCCACCAG
>NW_009952447.1:21663-21976 GCF_000747805.2 Chaetura pelagica | reverse complement strand
TGGAGGTCCTTGGGAGCGTTGGGTTGTCGTGGGGGTCATTGGTCATGGAGGTCATTGGGTGATCATGGGGGTCATTGGGTGGCCATGGTGAACATTGTGTGGTCATGGGGAGCATTGGGTGGTCTTGGGGAACATTGGGTGGTCATGGAGGTCCTTGGGAGCGTTGGGTGCTCTTGGGGGTCATTGGTCATGGTGGTCTTTGGGTGGTCGTGGGGGTCACTGGGTGCTCTTGGGGGTCATTGGGAGCATTGGGTGGTCATGGGGAGCATTAGGTGGTTGTGGGGGTCATTGAGTGGTCGTGGGGAACATTGGG
>NW_009952447.1:19071-20671 GCF_000747805.2 Chaetura pelagica | reverse complement strand
AGGAGGCCTTCGTGGCCCATCGGGGCTTCAAGGAGCCCGGGGGGTTCCACGGGTCCCGCGAGGCCGAGCTGGGCCGGAACCGGAACCTCTTCCGCTCCTTCCGGCGCGGCCTCCGGCTGCGCTACCCCCGCTCCCCCCGCCGCTGCTGAGCCCCCCGGGACCCCCGGGGCCTCTGCCCTCCTGCTTCTGGGTCCTGCCAGAGCCAGGGGGTTGGACACGGCTTCGGGGACCTGTTGGCCACATCTCCATGGACCTGTTGGCTATGTCTCCATGGACCTGTTGGCCATGTCTCCATGGACCTGTTGGCCATGTCTCCATGGACCTGTTGGCTATGTCTCCATGGGCCTGTTGGCCATGTCTCCATGGACCTGTTGGCCACGTCTTCGTGGACCTGTTGGCCACGTTTTCATGGACATGTTGACCCCATCATCATGGACCCATTGGCCATGTCTCCATGGACCTGTTGGCTACATCTTCATGGACCTGTTGGCCACGTCTTCGTGGACCTGTTGGCCACATATCCATGGTCGTGGTGTCCTACCACAATGATGGTGTTGGCCACATCTTCATGGACCTGTTGGCCACGTCTTCATGGACACGTTGACCACGTCTTCTTGGTCGTGGTGACCTCATCATCGTGGACCCATTGGCCATGTCTCCATGGACCTGTTGGCCATATCTCCATGGCCCTGTTGGCCACATCTCCATGGACCTGTTGGCCATATCTACATGGACCTGTTGGCTACATCTTCATGGACCTGTTGGCCACGTCTTCATGGACCTGTTGGCCATATCTCCATGGACCTGTTGGCCATATCTCCGTGGACCCATTGGCCATGTCTCCATGGCCCTGTTGGCCATGTCTGCATGGACCTGTTGGCTACATCTTCATGGACATGTTGACCACGTCTTCGTGGTCGTGATGACCTCATCATCGTGGACCCATTGGCCACATCTCCATGGACCTGTTGGCCATGTCTTCATGGTCATGGCGACCTCATCATCGTGGACCCATTGGTCATGTCTCCATGGACCTGTTGACCACGTCTTCATGGACCCATTGGCCATGTCTCCATGGCCCTGTTGGCCACATCTCCATGGACCTGTTGGCCATATCCTCATTGACCTGTTGGCCATGTCTTCATGCACCTATTGGCCACATCTTCATGGTCATGGTGTCCTACCACAGTGATGGGCCACATCTTCATGGCCCCATTGGCCACGTCTTTGTGGATACATTGACCACATATTTATGGACGTGGTGGCCACATCTTCATGGCCCTTTTGGCCGTGTCTTCATGGACCCATTGGCCACATCTCCATGGCCATGGTGTCCTGCCACAACGATGGAGTTGGCCACCTCCTCATGGCCCTGTTGGCCACCTCTCCATGGCCTTGGCATCCTCCTCCACCGCTGGTGTCGCCGATGTTGGGCGCATCTTCCCGACCTGGACCTTCCTGAGGCAACTCTGACCTCGGCCTTGGCCTTGGTGGCCACACGGGGCTCGGGCGCCATCTTGTCCTCACCGGGTCTAACGGGCCAAGACGTCGTTGTCCAGATGCTGCTGCGTGTCCGTGTCTCTCTGGGGGGGGGCGAGGT
>NW_009952447.1:16041-18282 GCF_000747805.2 Chaetura pelagica | reverse complement strand
GAGGGGCAGAAACACCCCCTGGGGGTCGGGGGGGGCAACAAGAGCCGGGGGGGGGTATTTTGTGTGTGTGTCTCCCCCCCGTTTAGGCCCCGCCGCCATTTTGGGGCCTCCGGGCCTAGTTCGGCCTTCACCGACACCCCCCTCAGACCCCCAAATTATCACTTATTTTAATCAAATCCCTTCAAACCTTTGATTTTCGGGGTTTCAAACACCAAGAGGGGAAGGGGGGGGAGGGGACGGGAAGGGTTTAGAGTCAAAATCAGTTGAATTTTGAGGTGAAAAGCCCCAGTTTTGGTGGCACAAAGACCAGGCCGCACCTCGCGGTTAATAAACGTCTTTATTTGCATTTTCAAACCGTCGTCCCTCGTACATTCGCAAGGAATTTGCCATTAAAGTGCTGAGAAAGGAGGTTATTTTGGCCTTTGTTTTTAAAATATCTGGAACATTTTAAAGCCCTTTCTTTCTTTTTTTTTTTTCCTGCTTTGGTTTAAACGTTTCGAACCTTTAAAACTCGAGATAAAAATCGATATAAAAAAATGTTGGTGGTTTTTTTTTTTTCAGGCCTTGCCTGAATTATTCTTTATATCTGTTTTTTTTTATTAGTTTTAGTCATTTTTTTTTTAATATTTAAAGCTTTTCTTTTGATTTACCAAGAATGTAACAAACGCTGAGAGGCCCCAGGTCAAAAAACCATCATAAAATAGAGTAAAAAATAATAAAAACAAAATAAAAGTCACGTTGGGGGATTTTGGTGGCAAAATCCAACCCAGTCAAATGATCAATTTGGGGGGAAAATCCTGATTTTTCTGCTCTTTCCCCTCCTGCTGCTGGAAATTGGTTGATCTTGCAACCAAATGGTGGGTATTTTTAATTTGTTTCATCTCTTTTTTAGTAGATTTATCGAATTTTTAAAATTATTATTAATATTTGGGGGGGGTTTGGGGTCGTTTGTTTATTTTTCCCATCATTGTGAAGCTTCAACCCCCCAAAAATAGAGATTTTTTTATTTCAAACATGGATTTTTGGACATAGAAAATAAATGAAATATTTTATAGAGAGAAAAATATCAATTTGAATATGTTTTATATCTATAAAATACATCAAATATATTTTAGATAGAGAGAAATACCTGCTTTTAAAGATATTTTATATCTATAAAATACACCCAATATTTTATGTATGTTTTAAAAAACGTTTTCTATAGAAAATATATAAATTTGATCATATCTAAAAGTGTCTATTTTTAAAAATAGTTTAATATATGTAACATATAAAATATTTTATATAGAGAACTCTATGATTTAAAATCTATTTTTATATATAAACTACATAACAATTTATATATATAAACTATATAAAATAATTTATATATATAAACCATATTCAAGGGATAGAAATAGGTATTTTTAAAGATATTTTAATACAGAATCTATATAAAATATTTTATATGGAGAGAAAGATTTTGTTTAAAATCTATTTTATATATAGAAACGATATGAAATATTTTATATATAAATATATATATTAAAAATAGGTTTGATACATAAATCATTTTTTATATAGAAACTACATCTTTTTAACAGTTTCTATATAAAATACACACTTCATATATCAATTGTTTCTTTGCAAATATATTTTATATAGAAAAATCGACTATTTTATCTAGAAATTTATTTTTCATGTCTGTTTTACACAGAAATTCTGATTTTTTCCCCTATATATTTCAAATCTAGTTTATATAGAAAAGAAACAAAACATTTTTCTCTTGAAAAATACATTTTCTATAGAAAATACCAACAAATATTTCCTTTATTAATAGAATTTTAACAGATTTTCTATAGAAATATATATATTTTAATAGATTTTTCTATAGAAATTTATTTTTAAAGAGATTTTCTATAGAAATATTTTAAATAGATTTTCTATATAAACAGATTTTTAACAGATTTTTCTATAAAAACATATTTTTAACATTGATTTTTCTACATAAAGGTGTTTTTTACTCTAGATAAACAGATTTTTTTCATCGATTTTTCTTTTTAAACACATTTTTAATAGAATTTTCTCTTTTCAATTTTCAATTTTAATACATTTTAAACCGAAATTGATGTAGAAAACATACGAAATATTTTCCATATCAAAGAGAAACGTTTGTGAATATTCTTTTCTCTATAAAATACCTGAAATATTTTCTATATATTTGGGAAAAAAAATATCACCAATGGAAGGGGAAAAAAAAAA
>NW_009952447.1:6167-15947 GCF_000747805.2 Chaetura pelagica | reverse complement strand
CTCTGTACAACCTTCTACTCCTTCTTCTTGGCCACCGTCAACTCAACGTCGGGCAAACGGAACCCGCCCCTGGTCGCGCTGTCGTTGCTGGAAGAGGAAGACAAACGGGTGGTCTTGGCCACCCCTGCCCCCTTCCCCACCTCCTCGTCGCTTCCCGTCACCTCGTAAGAACCTTTGGCCTTGGATCCGATGCCACCAAAAGTCCCGAATTTCATCTTGCCCGGTTTGGTTTTGTCCAGGGGGTCGGGGTCGGTCGCGGGGGTCGAGCGCTCGTCGCTGAACGACGACGACCGGTGACGCGGCTTCTTGCTCTTGAAGAGGGAGAACTTCCCTTTGCTGGCGCCTTCCGAGCTGCCTCCCTCCAGCTCCCCTTCCAAACTCACCTTGGAGCTCTTCAGGTCGACTTTGGAACCCGAGACGGAGCCGGGAACTTCCGGGGAGGAACTTCCGCTGCTCTTCCCTTTTTGTTTGGAAAAGTGGAATTTGGGCATTTTGAGTTTGGGTTTTTTCAGCCTCCCGTCGGTTTCTTCCACTTCTGCTTCGGGCTGGAGGTTGATGTCCCCAGCCCCGGGGAACTCCACGTCCACCCCCACCTCCCTGCCCTTCACCTCGGGGTCGGAAAAGACAAATTTGGGCATTCTCAGCTTGGGGAACGAGACTTTCCCCGCGGCGCTTTCGGGGCTGCTGACGGTGACACCAGGGCCTCCCATCCCCACCTTGGGGCCGGTGACGTGGAAGGTGCCACCACCAACGCTCACAGTTGGCGCCGTCACCTCCCCGGAGATGGTGGCACCACCTTTGATCTTCGGCCCTTTGACGTTGACGTTCAAACCCGACCCGGAACCTTTCGCCGACGACACGTCCAAGGCAGGAGCTTCGAGGTGGACACCAACCCCAGGCTCCTTCAGGTCCACCTGAGGAGCTTCCACGCTGATCTTTGGACCTTTAATGTCACCAGCGTCGACATCACCTCGTAGGTTTGGTCCTTTCAGCTTCAGGTCAATGTCTGGTGGGGACATTTGAAACTTCGACCCTTTCAGCTCCACATCGGGTCCTTCCAACCCCACCCCCGAGGTCTTCAGGCCTCCTTTCACTTGGGGACCTTCAAGGCTGAGGCCTCCACCACTTCCATCCACGCCAGGACTGGAGATCCCAAACTGGGGGAGCTTGAGGGACGGGAGCTTGATGGTGCCACCCAAGATCTCGAAGGCACCGTCGTCCACCGACGCTTTGGGGGCTTGGAGACCAGCAGAAACATCAACATCTCCTTTCAACTTTGGTCCTTTCAGGTTCACGTCCAAATCCGGGGCAGAGAGG
Source organism: Chaetura pelagica (assembly GCF_000747805.2). NCBI lineage: Eukaryota > Metazoa > Chordata > Aves > Apodiformes > Apodidae > Chaetura > Chaetura pelagica. The sequence continues at coordinate 14,630 of NW_009952447.1, read as the reverse complement.
TCCACGGAAGGCCCTTTGATGGTGCCACCCGGGGTGCCCAGGTGGAGGTTTGCACCGGGGGCTTTGGCACCCACCTCCAGGCTTGGGATGGTCAAGTCCAGGTCTCCCTTCACGCCCAACTCAGGGGTCTCCAGACCCGGGGATTTCAACGTTGGCAGCTTCATCTTCCCACCCAAACCTCCCACGTCAAGGCTCGGTGCCTCCAGGTTGACTTTGGGCCCTTCCACAGACCAGGAACCACCCAGATCTCCTTTCAGGTTTGGTCCTTTCAAGTTGCCCTCCAAGCCCAGGCTGGAGATTTGGGGCCCTTGGAATTGTCCATCCCCACCTCGGAGGTTCAACTCAACCCCCGGCGCCTCCAACTTCCCATCCAGCCCTTCCAGCCCCACCTTGGGCAACTTCAACTTCCCACCTGGACCTTCCAGTTCTACTCCGGGAAGGTTGACTTCACCTTTGACCTTTGGTCCTTTCCCGTGGAGCTCAACGTCTGGCAGGGTGACGTCCATGGTGGCTCCTTTCAGGTCACCTTTGGTGGCCACATCCAGCTCAGGAGCTTTCAGGTCCCCCTCGAGTTTTGCCCCCACCCCTGGGGCCTCCCCCCCTCGGAATCGGGGCGATTTCAGGTCGAACTCAACATCGGGGATGGAGATTTTCCCAAACATGGGTTTCCTGCCCTTGGGGGACTTGACAGCAGCTTCACCTTTGATGGTGACTTCTGGGCCACCCAGGTCCAGGTCAGGAGACCTCACGTTGGCCTCCAAGTCTCCCCCACTCACATCAAAACCCCCTTTCTTGCCCTTCACTTTGGGGCCGCTCATGTGAAGTTTGGGCATCTTGAACTTGCTCTTCTTCCCTTTGCCACCAAGGTGGGCATCAGGGGCCTCCACGTTCAGCTCCACCTCAGGTGACTCCACTTCTGCTCCCGGGACCTTCAGTTCTGCTTTCGGGCTTTTCATCCCAAACCCAAATTTGGGCTTTTTCATCTTGGGAAGCTTGACATTTCCCTCCGGACCTTCCAAGGTCACGTCAGGACACTCAACATCAACTCCTGGGCCTTTGATCTCCACATCAGGACCTTTCAAGGACCCTTCTAACTTGGGGGTTGAAAGGTCAAAGCCTCCCTTGGTCTTGTGGCCTTTCAGGTTCAAGTCAATCTCGGGCATGGAGATTTTGGGGACGTTCACGTGCATTTCGGGCAACTTCACTTTAGGACCTTTCACTTTGCCCTCTGGACCTTCCACGCTTACCTCTGGGACACTGAGGTCCACCTTGGGGCCTGAAAGATCCACCTTGGGGCCTGAAAGATCCACCTCAGCCTTGGGAAGGTTGACATCCACCTCAGGACCTTCTCCTTTGAAGCCAAACTTGGGCAGTTTCAATTTAGGCAGCTTCACTTTTCCATCCAGACCATCAACATCAACCTCTGGGCCCTCAACGTCTATTCTGGGGCCTTTGATGTCCAGCTCAGGACCCTTCAGACCTCCTTGAAGGTCAGTGTCACCCTTCATCCTCAGGCCTTTCAGGTTCAGGTCGATGTCAGGCATGGAGATCTGGGGGGTCTTGATGTGCATCTCGGGCATCTTGAACTTGGGCATCTTGAACTTGGGCATCTTGAACTTGGGCCCTTTGAGTTTCCCTTCAGGAGCTTCCAGCTCCACATCAGGAAGGGCAACGTTGACTTTGGGGCCCTTGATGTCAATGTCAGGGCCCTGCAGGTCACCTTCCAGCTTGGGCACAGACACGTCCACGTCTCCCTTGATCTTGGGGCCCTTCAGGTTGAAGTCAACATCAGGCATGGAGATCTTGGGGGCCTTGATGTGCCTCTCCGGCATCTTGAACTTGGGGCCTTTGAGTTTCCCTTCAGGAGCTTCCAGCTCCACATCAGGAAGGGCAACGTTGACTTTGGGGCCCTTGATGTCAATGTCAGGGCCCTGCAGGTCACCTTCCAGCTTGGGCACAGACACGTCCACGTCTCCCTTGATCTTGGGGCCCTTCAGGTTGAAGTCAACATCAGGCATGGAGATCTTGGGGGCCTTGATGTGCCTCTCCGGCATCTTGAACTTGGGGCCTTTGAGTTTCCCTTCAGGAGCTTCCAGCTCCACATCAGGAAGGGCAACGTTGACTTTGGGGCCCTTGATGTCAATGTCAGGGCCCTGCAGGTCACCTTCCAGCTTGGGCACAGACACGTCCACGTCTCCCTTGATCTTGGGGCCCTTCAGGTTGAAGTCAACATCAGGCATGGAGATCTTGGGGGCCTTGATGTGCATCTCGGGCATCTTGAACTTGGGCCCTTTGAGTTTCCCTTCAGGACCTTCGATGGTCACATCAGGGACCTCAACATCTATTTTGGGGCCTTTCAGGTCACCCTCAAACTTGGGTCCAGAAACATCCACGTCTCCTTTCAGTTGAGGCCCTTTGATGTTGAGGTCCACATCAGGCATGGAGATCTTGGGGGCCTTGATGTGCATCTCGGGCATCTTGAACTTGGGGCCTTTGGCTTTTCCCTCCAGGTTCAGATCAGGAGCCCCCACCTCGAGGCTGGGACCAGAGATGTCCACGTCCCCCTTGGGGAGGTTCAGATCCACATCCACACCCTCCCCCTTGAAACCAGGCATGGAGAACTTGGGCATCTTGAACTTGGGCAGCTTGAACTTCCCCTCAGGTCCTTCAATGTCAACATCAGGGGCATCAATGTCTAATTTTGGAGCACCCACATTGATCTCTGGACCTTTCAGGTCACCTTCAACTCCTGGAACAGACACGTCCACGTCCCCCTTCACTTTGGGGCCCTTCAGGTTCAGGTCAATGTCACGCATGGAGATCTTGGGGGCCTTGATGTGCATCTCAGGCATCTTGAACTTGGGACCCTTCACCTCCCCTTCAGGCCCTTCCACATCCAACTCTGGACCTTCCAGCTCCACCTTTGGCCCAGACACATCCACATCTCCCTTGACCTTGGGGCCCTTCAGGTTCAGGTCAATGTCACGCATGGAGATCTTGGGGGCCTTGATGTGCATCTCAGGCATCTTGAACTTGGGACCCTTCACCTCCCCTTCAGGCCCTTCCACATCCAACTCTGGACCTTCCAGCTCCACCTTTGGCCCAGACACATCCACATCTCCCTTGACCTTGGGGCCCTTCAGGTTCAGGTCAATGTCACGCATGGAGATCTTGGGGGCCTTGATGTGCATCTCAGGCATCTTGAACTTGGGACCCTTCACCTCCCCTTCAGGCCCTTCCACATCCAACTCTGGACCTTCCAGCTCCACCTTTGGCCCAGACACATCCACATCTCCCTTGACCTTGGGGCCCTTCAGGTTCAGGTCAATGTCACGCATGGAGATCTTGGGGGCCTTGATGTGCATCTCAGGCATCTTGAACTTGGGACCCTTCACCTCCCCTTCAGGCCCTTCCACATCCAACTCTGGACCTTCCAGCTCCACCTTTGGCCCAGACACATCCACATCTCCCTTGACCTTGGGGCCCTTCAGGTTCAGGTCAATGTCACGCATGGAGATCTTGGGGGCCTTGATGTGCATCTCAGGCATCTTGAACTTGGGACCCTTCACCTCCCCTTCAGGCCCTTCCACATCCAACTCTGGACCTTCCAGCTCCACCTTTGGCCCAGACACATCCACATCTCCCTTGACCTTGGGGCCCTTCAGGTTCAGGTCAATGTCACGCATGGAGATCTTGGGGGCCTTGATGTGCATCTCAGGCATCTTGAACTTGGGACCCTTCACCTCCCCTTCAGGCCCTTCCACATCCAACTCTGGACCTTCCAGCTCCACCTTTGGCCCAGACACATCCACATCTCCCTTGACCTTGGGGCCCTTCAGGTTCAGGTCAATGTCACGCATGGAGATCTTGGGGGCCTTGATGTGCATCTCAGGCATCTTGAACTTGGGACCCTTCACCTCCCCTTCAGGCCCTTCCACATCCAACTCTGGACCTTCCAGCTCCACCTTTGGCCCAGACACATCCACATCTCCCTTGACCTTGGGGCCCTTCAGGTTCAGGTCAATGTCACGCATGGAGATCTTGGGGGCCTTGATGTGCATCTCAGGCATCTTGAACTTGGGACCCTTCACCTCCCCTTCAGGCCCTTCCACATCCAACTCTGGACCTTCCAGCTCCACCTTTGGCCCCTTGATGTTGACATCAGGAACACTCAGGTCTCCTTCCAGTTTGGGACCCTCCAGCTCCACATCCAAACCTCCTTTGGCTTTGGGACCTTTCAAGTTCAAGTCAAAGTCAGGCATGGAGATCTTGGGGGCCTTGATGTTCATCTCAGGCATCTTGAACTTGGGGCCTTTCACTTTTCCTTTGGGACCTTCCAGGTCAAGGTCAGGAACCTCCACGTCCACTTTTGGTCCTTTCACTTGCAAATCTGGGGCCTTCAGATCCACCTGGGGCACAGACACGTCCACATCCCCCTTCACTTTGGGGCCCTTCAGGTTCAGGTCAATGTCAGGCATGGAGATCTTGGGGGCCTTGATGTGCATCTCGGGCATCTTGAACTTGGGACCCTTCACTTTCCCTTCCACATCCAACTCTGGACCTTCCAGCTCCACCTTTGGCCCAGACACATCCAGGTCTCCTTTGGGCAGGTTCACATCAACCTCTGGACCTTCAGCCTTGACCCCAGGCATCCCAAACTTGGGCATCTTGAACTTGGGCATCTTGAACTTCCCTTCTGGGCCGTGAAGCTCCACATCTGGGGCATCAATGTCAACTTTGGGGCCCTTGATGTCAATGTCAGGGCCCTTCAAGTCACCTTCTAGTTTTGGAAGTGACACATCCACATCTCCCTTGATCTTGGGGCCCTTCAGGTTGAAGTCAACATCAGGCATGGAGATCTTGGGGGCCTTGATGTGCATCTCGGGCATCTTGAACTTGGGGCCTTTGAGTTTCCCTTCAGGACCTTCCAGTTCCACATCAGGAAGGTCAACGTTGACTTTGGGGCCCTTGATGTCAATGTCAGGGCCCTTCAGGTCACCTTCCAGCTTGGGCACAGACACGTCCACATCTCCCTTGATCTTGGGGCCCTTCAGGTTGAAGTCAACATCAGGCATGGAGATCTTGGGGGCCTTGATGTGCATCTCGGGCATCTTGAACTTGGGACCCTTCAACTTCCCTTCAGGACCTTCCACATCCAACTCTGGACCTTCCAGCTCCACCTTTGGCCCAGACACATCCAGGTCTCCTTTGGGCAGGTTCACATCAACCTCTGGACCTTCAGCCTTGACCCCAAACTTGGGCATCTTGAACTTGGGCATCTTGATCTTCCCCTCTGGCCCATGAAGCTCCACGTCTGGTGCTTCGATGTTGACTTTGGGGCCTTTGAGTTCCACCTCAGGACCTTTCAGGTCACCTTCCAGCTTGGGGCTGGTGACATCCAGCTCCCCCTTGACTTTGTGCCCTTTCAGGTTCAGCTCCACGTCCGGCATCGAGACTCTTGGGGACGAAATGCTCAGAAAGGGCATTTTGAACTTGGACCCTTTGGCTTTGGCCTGAACATCCACCTCTGGAGCCTGGACATCAACCTTGGGGCCTCCTACTTCAACCTCGGGCTTCTTCACCTTCACGTCCACTTCAGGGCCCTGCACTTTGGGTCCAGAAAAGTTGAATTTGGGAAGTTTAAACCTGGATTTTTTGGCCTTTCCTTCTAGATCCAACTTGGGACCTTCCAGCTCCACCTCCGGCCCTTTGATGTCCACCTTGGGACCCTTCAGCTCCCCCTCAACTTTGGGAAGAGAAGCATCAAGGTCCCCTTTCAGTTTGGGGCCTTTCAAGTTCAGGTCAATGTCTGGCATGGAGATCTTGGGGACGTTGAACTCAAGTTCAGGCTTCTTGAATTTGGGGCCCTTCAGTTTTCCTTCTGGGCCTTCGATCTCCAGGTCAGGAGCAGAAACATCAACTTTTGGACCTGAAAGAGCAACGTTGCCTTCAGGGAGATCTACATCAACTTCTGGACCTTCAGCCTTGAACCCAGGGACCCCAAACGTGGGCATCTTGAACTTGGGCAACTTGAACTTCCCTTCTGGGCCGTGAAGCTCCACGTCTGGAGCATCAATGTCAACTTTGGGGCCCTTGATGAACATCAGGCATGGAGATCTTGGGGCCCTTGATGAACATCAGGCATGGAGATCTTGGGGCCCTTGATGTCAATGCCAGGGCCCTTCAGGTCACCCTCAAGCTTGGGAAGTGCCACGTCCACATCTCCCTTCACTTTGGGTCCTTTCAGGTTGAAGTCAACGTCGGGCATGGAGAACTTGGGGGCCTTGATGTTCATCTCAGGCATCTTGAACTTGGGGCCTTTGAGTTTCCCTTCAGGACCTTCACAAGCTCAGGTCAAAGTCAGGCATGGAGATCTTGGGGCCCTTGATGTCAATGCCAGGGCCCTTCAGGTCACCCTCAAGCTTGGGAAGTGCCACGTCCACATCTCCCTTCACTTTGGGTCCTTTCAGGTTGAAGTCAACGTCGGGCATGGAGAACTTGGGGGCCTTGATGTTCATCTCAGGCATCTTGAACTTGGGGCCTTTGAGTTTCCCTTCAGGACCTTCACAAGCTCAGGTCAAAGTCAGGCATGGAGATCTTGGGGCCCTTGATGTCAATGCCAGGGCCCTTCAGGTCACCCTCAAGCTTGGGAAGTGCCACGTCCACATCTCCCTTCACTTTGGGTCCTTTCAGGTTGAAGTCAACGTCGGGCATGGAGAACTTGGGGGCCTTGATGTTCATCTCAGGCATCTTGAACTTGGGGCCTTTGAGTTTCCCTTCAGGACCTTCACAAGCTCAGGTCAAAGTCAGGCATGGAGATCTTGGGGCCCTTGATGTCAATGCCAGGGCCCTTCAGGTCACCCTCAAGCTTGGGAAGTGCCACGTCCACATCTCCCTTCACTTTGGGTCCTTTCAGGTTGAAGTCAACGTCGGGCATGGAGAACTTGGGGGCCTTGATGTTCATCTCAGGCATCTTGAACTTGGGGCCTTTGAGTTTCCCTTCAGGACCTTCACAAGCTCAGGTCAAAGTCAGGCATGGAGATCTTGGGGCCCTTGATGTCAATGCCAGGGCCCTTCAGGTCACCCTCAAGCTTGGGAAGTGCCACGTCCACATCTCCCTTCACTTTGGGTCCTTTCAGGTTGAAGTCAACGTCGGGCATGGAGAACTTGGGGGCCTTGATGTTCATCTCAGGCATCTTGAACTTGGGGCCTTTGAGTTTCCCTTCAGGACCTTCACAAGCTCAGGTCAAAGTCAGGCATGGAGATCTTGGGGCCCTTGATGTCAATGCCAGGGCCCTTCAGGTCACCCTCAAGCTTGGGAAGTGCCACGTCCACATCTCCCTTCACTTTGGGGCCCTTGAGGTTCAGGTCAATGTCAGGCATGGAGATCTTGGGGGCCTTGATGTTCATCTCAGGCATCTTGAACTTGGGCATCTTGAACTTCCCTTCAGGACCTTCCAGCTCCACATCAGGAAGGTCAACGTTGACTTTGGGGCCCTTGATGTCAATGTCAGGACCCTTCAGGTCACCTTCCAGCTTGGGCACAGACACGTCCACATCTCCCTTGATCTTGGGGCCCTTCAGGTTGAAGTCAACGTCAGGCATGGAGATCTTGGGGGCCTTGATGTTCATCTCGGGCATCTTGAACTTGGGACCCTTCAACTTCCCTTCTGGACATTCTAACTCAACATCAGGAACTTCAACATCCACTTTGGGCCCTTTCAGGTCACCTTCCAACTTGGGACCAGACACGTCCACGTCCCCCTTGATCTTGGGGCCCTTTAGGTTGAGGTCAAAGTCAGGCATGGAGATCTTGGGGGCTTTGAAGTGCATCTCGGGCATCTTGAACTTGGGGCCCTTCACCTTCCCCTCGGGGAGCTCCACATCCACATCAGGAACTTCTACATCCACTTTAGGACCTTTGATGTCAATGTCAGGACCTTTCAGGTCACCTTCCAACTTGGGACCAGACACGTCCACGTCCCCCTTGATCTTGGGGCCCTTTAGGTTGAGGTCAAAGTCAGGCATGGAGATCTTGGGGGTCTTGAAATGCATCTCGGGCATCTTGAACTTGGGACCTTTAATTTTTGCTTCTGGACACTCCAGGTTGACGTCAGGAAGGTCAACGTCAACTTTGGGGCCCTTGATGTCAATGTCAGGGCCTTTCAGGTCACCTTCCAGCTTGGGAGCAGAAACATCCACGTCCCCCTTGATCTTTGGACCTTTCAGGTTGAGGTCAAAGTCGGGCATGGAGATCTTGGGGGCCTTGATGTTCATCTCAGGCATCTTGAACTTGGGCATCTTGAACTTCCCTTATGGGCCGTGAAGCTCCACGTCTGGGGCATCAATGTCAACTTTGGGGGCCTTGATGTCAATGTCAGGGCCCTTCAGGTCACCTTCCAGCTTGGGAAGTGACATCTCCATGTCCCCCTTGACCTTGGGGCCCTTCAAGTTCAGGTCAAT
>NW_009952447.1:0-5198 GCF_000747805.2 Chaetura pelagica | reverse complement strand
TTCACATCAACCTCTGGACCTTCAGCCTTGACCCCAGGCATCCCAAACTTGGGCATCTTGAACTTGGGCATCTTGAACTTCCCTTCTGGGCCGTGAAGCTCCACGTCTGGAGCATCAATGTCAACTTTGGGGCCCTTGATGTCAATGTCTGGGCCCTTCAGGTCACCTTCCAGCTTGGGCACAGACACGTCCACTCCACCCTTCACTTTGGGGCCCTTCAGGTTCAAGTCCACGTCAGGCATGGAGATCTTGTGTGTCTTGATGTGCATCTCGGGCATCTTGAACTTGGGACCCTTCACCTTCCCCTCAGGCACTTGGATGTCCAACTCTGGACCTTCCAGCTCCACCTTTGGCCCAGACACATCCAGGTCCCCTTTGGGCAGGTTCACATCAACCTCAGGACCTTCAGCCTTGAACCCAGGGACCCCAAACTTGGGCATCTTGAACTTGGGCATCTTGAACTTCCCTTCTGGGCCGTGAAGCTCCACGTCTGGGGCATCAATGTCAACTTTGGGGCCCTTGATGTCAATATCTGGACCTTTCAGGTCACCTTCCAGCTTGGGAAGTGACACGTCCACATCTCCCTTGACTTTGGGGCCTTTGAGGTTCAGGTCAATGTCAGGCATGGAGATCTTAGGGCCTTTGAAGTGCATCTCGGGCATCTTGAACTTGGGACCCTTCACCTTCCCCTCTGGTCCTTCCAGCTCCACATCAGGAAGGTCAACGTTGACTTTGGGACCTTTGATGTCAATATCTGGACCTTTCAGGTCACCTTCCAGCTTGGGAGCAGAAACATCCACGTCCCCCTTGACTTTGGGGCCCTTCAGGTTCAGGTCCACGTCGGGCACGGAGATCTTGGACGTTTTGATGTTCAACTTGGGCATCTTGAACTTGGGGCCTTTGATTTTCCCTTCTGGACCTTCCAGCTCCACCTCGGGCACCTCCACGTCCACTTTGGGTCCTTCCACGTCAATTTTGGGGCCTTTCAGTTCCCCTGAGATCTTGGGGGTGGAAACATCAGCATCTCCTTTCAGCTTGGGGACCTTCAGGCTGAGATCCACGTCTGGCATGGACAGTTTGGGGGTCTGGACGTTGAGTTCGGGCATTTTGAACTTGAGACCTTTCCCTTTGACTTCTGGACCTTCCACCTCCATGCTGGGCATGTGGAGATCCACCTTGGGGGCAGAAATGTCCACCTTGGGGGCAGAAATGTCCACCTTGGGGGCAGAAACATCCACTTGGCCCTTGGGAAGGGTCACATCAACCTCAGGAACTTCTCCCTTCACCCCAAACTTGGGCATTTTCAACTTGGGCATCTTCAGTTTCCCTCCTGGCCCTTGGATCTCCAGCTCTGGAGCTCCCAGGTCAACCTTGGGGCCTTGGAGGTCAAGTGAAGGTGCTTTCAGCTCCCCTTCCAGTTGGGGGACAGACACGTCCAGGTCTCCCTTCACTTTGGGACCTTTCAGGTTCAGGTCAATGTCAGGCATGGAGATCTGGGGGGTCTTGAAGCTCATCTCAGGCATCTTCACTGTGGGGCCCTTCAGGTGTCCCTCAGGCCCTTTGATGTCCACCCTGGGGATGTCAATGTCCACCTTGGGAGCAGAAATGTCCACCTTGGGAGCAGAAATGTCCACCTTGGGGGCAGAAATGTCCACCTTGGGGGCAGAAACGTCCACTTGGCCCTTGGGAAGGGTCACATCAACCTCAGGAACTTCTCCCTTCACCCCAAACTTGGGCATTTTCAACTTGGGCATCTTCAGTTTCCCTCCTGGCCCTTGGATCTCCAGCTCTGGAGCTCCCAGCTCAACCTTGGGGCCTTGGAGCTCCAGCTCAGGAGCCTTCACATCAGCTCCCAAGGTGGGAACAGTCACGTCCACCTTGGGGCCCCTCAGGTCCAGCTCCACGTCTGGCACTGAGACCTTTGGGGCTGTGATGTGCATCTCGGGCATCTTCACTGTGGGGCCCTTCAGGTGTCCCTCAGGCCCTTTGATGTCCACCCTGGGGGTGTCAATGTCCACCTTGGGGGCAGAAATGTCCACCTTGGGGGCAGAAATGTCCACCTTGGGAGCAGAAACGTCCACTTGGCCCTTGGGAAGGGTCACATCAACCTCAGGAACTTCTCCCTTCACCTCAAACTTGGGCATTTTCAACTTGGGCATCTTCAGTTTCCCTCCTGGCCCTTGGATGTCCAGCTCTGGAGCTCCCAGCTCAACCTTGGGGCCTTGGAGATCTACACCAGGTATGTCCAGACCCACCTGGGGCCCTTTGAGGTCAACTTGGGGTCCTTTCATGTCAACCCCCATTTTGGGGAGAGAAACTTCTCCCTCCAACTTGGGCCCCTTCACGTTCAGGTCCAGCTCAGGGGCAGGTCCACGTGGTCCTGGCAGAGAAACCTCTGGAGTTTCAAGGGTCACCTCAGGAGCTTTGAGATCCACCTTGAGACCTTTGGAGCCAAGTCCTTGGGCACCTCCTTCCAGGTCTCCCTTCACCTGAGGACCTTTCAGGTGCAGATTCACATCCGAGAGTGAAATTTGGGGCGTTTCCACCTTCTTGATGGTGGGACCTTTCCATCCTCCTTTGATGGTGTCACCACCAAAGGCCACCTCCCCTTTTGGGGGCCTCATTTCCACCCCGGGACCTTCTCCCTGGGAGTCCAAGGTGGTAAATTTGGGGAAGGTCATGGATGGGATCTTGATTTTTCCCGTCTCAAGCTCCGGAGGTGGGAGCTCCACGTTGGGACCTTTGATGGTCACACCAGGGACCTCCAGGCCTGGAGATGGGACCTTCCCAGGACCCTTCAGCCCCACCTGCACCTGCGGGGCTTGGAATGAAGGAGATGAAGCTTCAGGTCCCGTCACCTGGAGGGAAGAGGTGGTGGAAGAGACATCCAGGCCCGGGGTCGGTAGCTTGGGGGTGGGGAGGTTGGTGGCCACTTGGGGGGCTTGAGGTTCCATCCCAGGAAACCCAAATTTGGGCATTTTCATAACGGGAATCTTGACCTTTCCCACCTCTGAGCTCAGATGCTCCATCCCAGGGAAGGGAACATCAACACCAGGAGCTTGGAGACCCCCAACACAAGGGCTGGAGGGGTCAGCAGGTGACACGTGTCCTTTGCCACCCAACCTGGGACCCTGGAGGTGACCTCCCCCCTCCAGCTTGCCCATCTGTCCATTGGTTGCCACCTTGGAGGAGGAGATGCCCACCAGGCCGGGTCCAACCATCTCCACCCCAAAGGATCTTCCAGTTTCTCCACCAGGAACTTGGCTCTGGGGGAGCGTCGGGTCCACCTGGATCTTCATCTCCTGGTTGGGGACCTTCCACTCGGGGCCAAGGCCACCACCATCCTGGGCTCCATCCCCCCTGGTGACGTCCACGGTGTAGGCTGTCACCTTCCTGGTGACTGTGATGGTCCTGCTCTGTGTCCCACCACCCTCCAGCTCCAGCCCCTCCTCGGACTTCAGCCGGGGTTTGATCTTGGTGGTGTAGATCCTCCTGTACTCCTCGTCATCTCCACTCTGCAACACAGGGGCTGGCTCAGCACCTGGGGGGCTTCTCCTCCCACCCCACCTCCCTTGGCCCTGCTCCTCCCCCTCCTTCACCACCTTCAGCCCTTCTCCACCCTCCTCCCTTCTCCTCCACCTTCATCCCTTCTTCTCCACCTTCACCTCTTCTCTTCCTCTTTCATCCCTTCTCCTCCACCCTCATCCCTGTTCCTCCTCCTTCACCTTTGTCCTTTCTCCACCTTCATCCCTTCTCCTCCACCTTTATCTTCATCCCTTCTTCACCCTCATCCCTTCTTCTCCCTTCTCCTCCACCCTTTCCCTTCTCTTCCCCTCTCCTCCCTCCTTCTTCATCTTCATCCCTCCTCCACCCTCATCCCTTCTCCTCCATCTTCATCCCTTCTTCTCCACCCTCCTCCCTTCTCTGCCCCTCTCCTCCCTCCTCCTTCAACCTCATCCCTTCTCCTCCTCCACCCTCCTCCCTTCTCCACCCTCCCTTCTCCTTTCATCTTCTTTCATCCTTTCTCCTCCACCCTTGTCCCTGTTCCTCCTCCTTCACCTTTGTCCTTTCTCCACCCTCATCCCTTCTCCTCCACGTTCATCTTCATCCCTTCTTCACCCTCCTCCCTTCTCTGCCCCTCTCCTCCCTCCTCCTTCAACCTCATCCCTTCTCCTCCACCCTCCTCCCGTCTCCTCCTCCACCCTCCTCCCTTCTCTTCCACCTTCATCCCTTCTCCTCCACCCTCATCCCTTCTTCTCCACCCTCTGTTCCTCCTCCTCCACCTTCATCTTCTCTCCACCCTCCTCCCTTCTCCTCCTCCACCCTCATCCCTTCTCCTCCACCCTCATCCCTGTTCCTCCTCCTCCACCTTCATCTTCTCTCCACCCTCCTCCCTTCTCTTCCCCTCTCCTCCCTTCTCCTCCCTCATCCCTTCTCCAACCTTCATTTCTTCTTCTCCTCCTCCTTCATCCCTTCTCCTCCACCCTCCTCTTTTCTTCTCCACCCTCCTCCCTTCTCTTCCCCTCTCCTCCCTTCTCCACCCTCATCCCTTCTCCAACCTTCATTTCTTCTTCTCCTCCACCTTCATCCCTTCTCCACCCTCATCCCTTCTCCAACCTTCATCTCTTCTCCACCCTCCTCCCTCCTCCTTCACCTTCATCTTTTCTCCACCCTCTCCCCTTCTCTTCCCCTCTCCTCCCTCCTCCTCCACCTTCATCCCTTCTTCTCCACCTTCATCCCTTCTCCTCCACCCTCATCCCTGTTCCTCCTCCTTCACCTTTGTCCTTTCTCCACCTTCATCCCTTCTCCTCCACCTTTATCTTCATCCCTTCTTCACCTTCTCCACCCTCCTCCCTTCTTCTCCACCCTCCTCCCTTCTTCTCCACCCTCCTCCCTTCTCTTCCCCTCTCCTCCCTTCTCCACCCTCATCCCTTCTCCAACCTTCATTTCTTCTTCTCCTCCACCTTCATCCCTTCTCCTCCACCCTCATTCCTCCTCCTCCACCCTCATCCCTTCTCCACCCTCATCCCTGTTCCTCCTCCTTCACCTTCATCTTTTCTCCACTCTCCTCCCTTCTTCTTCTCCACCCTCATCCCTTCTCCAATCTCATTCCTTCTTCTTCTCCACCCTCATCCCTGTTCCTCCTGCTCCACCCTCATCCCTTCTCCATCCTTCATCCCTTCTCCACCCTCATCCCT
>NW_009952446.1:2851-3236 GCF_000747805.2 Chaetura pelagica | reverse complement strand
GTGGGGCAGGCATCACGGCGCTCTGGTCTCTGGCCATCATCTCCTGGGAGCGCTGGTTCGTGGTTTGCAAACCCTTCGGGAACATCAAGTTCGACGGGAAATTGGCCACGGCCGGGGTGGTTTTCTCCTGGGTCTGGGCCTGCACGTGGACTGCGCCCCCCATCTTCGGCTGGAGCAGGTGGGACCCACAGCGACCCACACCGACCCATAGATTGACCCAACCCACACCGACCCACAGAGACCCACACCGACCCACACCGACCCATAGATTGACCCATAGAGACCCACACCAACCCACACCAACCCATAGATTGACCCATAGATTGACCCATAGAGACCCACACCGACCCATAGATTGACCCAGAGAGACCCCGACCGACCCACA
>NW_009952446.1:0-1225 GCF_000747805.2 Chaetura pelagica | reverse complement strand
GATACCCCTACTGACCCACACATACCCCTACTGACCCACAGATACCCACACTGACCCATAGATTGACCCATAGTGACCCACACCGACCCACACGTACCTGTACTGACCCATAGATTGACCCATAGAGACCCACACCGACCCACACTGACCCATAGATTGACCCACACCAACCCATAGATACCCATAGTGACCCACATGTACCTGTACTGACCCATAGATACCCATAGTGACCCATAGAAACCCCCCAGGACCCATAGATTGACCCACAGAAACCCATAGAAACCCCTCAGGACTCATAGAAACCCATAACAACCCACAGCAACCCATAGCCTGACCCATAGATTGACCCATAGATTGACCCATAGATACCCCTACTGACCCACACACACCCCTGCACCCCCCAGGACCCATAGATTGACCCACAGAAACCCACAGAAACCCATCAGGACCCACAGAAACCCATAACAACCCACAGTGACCCACAGCCTGACCCATAGATTGACCCACACATACCCCTACTGACCCATAGATACCCATAGTGACCCATAGACACCCATAGATTGACCCCTAGAGACCCACAGATTGACCCCTAGAGACCCATAGATTGACCCATAGGGACCCATAGCCTGACCCACAGATTGACCCACAGATACCCATAGTGACCCATAGAAACCCACCAGGACCCACAGAAACCCATCAGGACCCACAGATTGACCCACAGAAACCCATAGAAACCCGTAACAACCCACAGTGACCCATAGAAACCCATAGTGACCCATAGAAACCCCCCAGGACCCATAGATTGACCCACAGAAACCCACAGAAACCCATCAGGACCCACAGAAACCCATAACAACCCACAGTGACCCACAGCCTGACCCATAGATTGACCCACACATACCCCTACTGACCCATAGATACCCATAGTGACCCATAGACACCCATAGGGAGCCATCAGGACCCACTGGGACCCATAGATTGACCCATAGATTGACCCACAGTGACCCCTGGGGACCCACTGGGACCCATAGAATCTCATCAGGACCCACAGTGACCCATAGATTGACCCATAGACACCCATAGTGACCCACAGGACCCATTGGGACCCATAGATTGACCCATAGGGACCCATTGGGACCCATAGATTGACCCATAGGGACCCACTGGGACCCATAGAATCTCATCAGGACCCACAGTGACCCATAGATTGACCCATAGAGACCCA
>NW_009952445.1:890210-890755 GCF_000747805.2 Chaetura pelagica | reverse complement strand
TCCCCTCTGTCTGTCCCAGCTCGGTCAGCTTCCTCAGTGGGCAGCCACGTTCTTCCTCCTCCTGAAAGCAGAAGGGGAGGGAGAAACGTGTGAAGATCTGCTCCCCTGGGGATGTCCTGCTGGGAGCCCTGGGGGTGCAGGGCAGCTCACAGGTTAGGGAGATCCTGCAGGAGTTTCTTCACCCAAGGGGCGTCGGGATCCACGCAGACCCTCTCCATACTTTTCAGCTTAATCCTAGGAAACACGCAGGGTTTCAAGCCCCTTCGGAGGTGGGAGGGGGTCGAGCAACTGAGTTTAGGACGTGTCTGTGCCGGGCTGTCCCGCAGGGATGTCCCTTCCCAGCCCCGGGAGCCACTTACACCACCTCGAGGCGCCGGCAGCTGCTCCCCACGGGCCGGACCTCGACGCTGCTGTAAAGCCGGGGTGGGATGAAGGCCCTGGTGGTCTTGGCACAGCGGCAGCTCAGGTTCCCGTTGGCTTCCAGGAGAGCTGGAGGGGCACAGGGACACGGCTCACGCATCCCCCGCACACCCCAAAACTGCCTC
>NW_009952445.1:888441-888979 GCF_000747805.2 Chaetura pelagica | reverse complement strand
GCCTCACCTGCATCCCCGGGGCGCTGGACCAGCAGCAGCAGCAGCCCCAGCAGCAGCACCGCCCGCACAGCCATGCCAACCCCATCCCGGCCCCCAGCAGCATCACCCCCCTCTATTTGAGCCAGGAAATTGGAGAAGTGAAGCGGGGCTGGGGGGAGGTCCCCCGGGGTCTCCCGGTGGTTTTTCACCAGCCAGGGCTCAGCAGGGGGGCCCGGCTTCCTGAAACCAGCTCCACTTTCCCCTTCCTACAAAGCCGGGTCTGGTAAAGAGATCCCTCATTTCCCCCGCAGGAAGCTAGAGGGGGTTTTGTGGTGCTTTTTGCACCATCAGGTATTACCGAGCTCATCCCACCCCGGGCTTTGGAAGCCGGGTCTGGTAAAGAGATCCCTCATTTCCCCCGCAGGAAGCTAGAGGGGGTTTTGTGGTGCTTTTTGCACCATCAGGTATTACCGAGCTCATCCCACCCCGGGCTTTGGTGGCTTTAGCTCTTTCCAACCCCCCCCCCAAGGCCAATTATCCCAGAGCTCTGCCAAGTGAC
>NW_009952445.1:881394-888372 GCF_000747805.2 Chaetura pelagica | reverse complement strand
CCCGCCATGAATGCCAGAATTGGGAAGTGGACAAAGCTGGTTGGATCACCTGGCAACATCGTGCTCTCCTGTCAGCACCACAGGTGATGTTGGGAAGACACTTTGCTTCTTCCCTTGTTGGGGGTTCAGGGCTGGGACACCCATCCCAGCTACCATCACTGCCTTGGAGAAACCTTTCCCCATCCTTGTCTCATTCCTCCACGAAAAGAGGGTGTCACGGTGCCCAACAGGTGCCTGGGCACTGCCCTCCTTCCCCTACCTATGGTGGAAATCACAGGATGGTTTGGCTTGGGAGGGACCTTAAGACACCTAGTTCCATGGGCAGGAACATCCCTCACCTGAGAAAGAGCATCAGGTGCACATGACAACTAATTCCAGAAAGGCCACGAGGGTGGGGGGTTTAGCAAAAAGCCCTGCTGTGTTTCTTTGAAGCTGGGAGATCCAGGGCAAGTAAAACAGAAGGAAAAAAAAAACCAACAACAAACCCCCACAACAATCCAACTTGAATTTTATTTCACTTGAGCTCTCAGGACAGGACGTGCCACGCTGTGCCATGAAAACACACCCTGCCAGGGAGGGCTTTGCATGGGAAGAGTCACAAAGTGAGAGCAGCCCCAGACAGAGAAAGGCTTTACAGTCCACAGGCAAGTAAATAAATGAAGGGTTCGTATTCACACTAACCCAGGGAGCAAATCCCCTCCTCAAACCCACCGTGGGGCTGGGGGCAGCAGCCAGCCCTGCAGCAGCCACTGCTGGGGCTGGACACGGGGCTTTTGGGAAGGGGGAAGCGAGGGCAAAGTGAGGAGCAGGCAGGTTTTCATGCCTGTGCATCATCTGCCAGCCCAGCTCAGGGCTCCCAGCGTCAACTTCCTTAGCAGGAAACTTATTTTTTCTTCCTGTGAAAAGCAGAAGGAGGAAGAAACGTGTGAACGTGGAGAAAAGCAGGGTCTGGGAGAGGAAGATGCTGCTCCGAGTGAAGGAAGTCACTGCTGTTTCCTCAGGGAAACCATCACCCGCAGGGGGCAGCTCCTGGCCACAGATCCGAGCAGGATGAGGGAACGTGGCTTTCCCAGCCGAGCATCGATGCATTACTGCACTGGCAATGAGCAAACCCTGCTCCTGCCATTTCCTCCTCCCCCAAAATACGGTTGGTGTTTGGTTTTGTGCTTTTTTTCCCCCCCCAAAATGCTTTCAGAGGCACAGCAACAGGCTCAAGCTGGGGAGAACACGACCCACGGATGGCAGCACCAGCACACTGAACCACCAACCACTGCCTTGCCCAGCAAGGTCCCACTCCTCAGCACCCTAAGAGTAGGTTCCTTGGTCCCCTGGAAGCCCTTGGTCCTAGCAGTGCTCCCCAGGACCACGGGTGGGGTGGGATGGAGTCAAAAAGGCTTTCACCAAAGCCACTTACGTGACAGCAATACGCTTCAGCAGTTTCTTTACCCAAGGGGCATCAGGATTCACACACACCTTCCCCGAGGGGTGTAATTTAATTCTGAAACACAAGGAGAGTTGATGAGCGTTCTCCTGCCCTCCCAAGCAGGGACTGGAGCAGCCAGAGCCCGTCGGCAAGACGCAGCTTCCATCCCAGGAAGCTGCTGGTGACAGAGGGGAGCCACAGGACAGGCAGGAAAAAGCAAGATGCAGCACGTTCCCATGCAGAGCAGAGATGGTGCTTGAAGCCCAGAGGTGACTGTTCAGGGACAGTTTTCTCTGCTGATGAACAAATGCAGCAAGGCTGAGCAGTTAAAGAAACCTGATGCTTCTGCTCAACGTGCTGCTTTAGCCAGGACAGGGGCCACAAGAGAAGTGCATGAGCTGAGATCCGTATTGGGAGTGGAAAATTAAATAAGGCTCATCCTACCTTGGTGCCCAAGGATGTGCCTCCACCAGGCTGCAAACACACACTCCCAGCCTGCTCCCCAGTAAGGCACCAGTATGAGGAAACCATCCTTTCCCTTGCTGGAAAGGCTTGCTTAGGTAGAGGGGGGTACCAGCAGGTCAGCTCTGATGTTTCTCAGCCCCGAAGCGTGGGTGAGCTTGCTGGCATTTTGGAAAAGCTGCAGTTTTCAGAAAGGGAGCAGAGAAACGAGGTGGTTGCCGGAGAAAAGGGGCAGTGCTGGCCCCCTGCTCTGCAGGGGCTGGAGGGGAAAGCAGCTGTGCCCCCTGAGCCAGCTGCAGCACTTACATGATCTCTGTGCGCCTGCAGGTGCTGCCCACAGGCCTGATCTCAATGCTCTCGTACCGCTTGGGACTCAGGTAGTTTGAAGTTGTCTTTAGGCACCTGCAGTTCAGGTTTCCATTCACCTCCAGGATGGCTGAGAGAAGGAGAAGGGAGCAACTTACAGAGACAAACAGCACTACGCAGAGACACAGCAACTCCAAAACTCTTAGAGCCAAAGAAATGGTCCCTTTCCGTGCTTTCACTGACCACACTTTAGGGACCACACTGAGGAACCATCGTCTGTGCCTCCACCTCAGTACCCTGTTCTCACACAGCTCCTGGAAGCTGAACAAGCTCTTAGCAAAGAAGGATGGTCACCCTCCTTCCTTGGCTACGAGAAAATCCCTGGGCTGAACAAGCAGGAGGAGCCCTCACCTCCCCCAGCCCCTTTTGGCACAGGATGCAGGCAATGCCCACCCATGGCAAGGAGCACAGCAGGCAGGAGCTGTGGGCACCTCTGCAAAGACACCAGAAGCTCACCTGGACAGGCTAGGTGGGAGAGCAGCAGCAGCAGCAGCAGCCAGGGGAGCAGGGGGGCTCCTGTCCCCAGCCCAGCTGGCACTGGCATCCTCAGGGCAGGCTCCCAGGGACCGACTGAGGGACTGGCTGAGAAACACCCCTATTTATCTGGGAGGGTCTTGCTCTGACACAGGCAGCCAGATGAAAACTTCAGCAGTCACACCTGACCAGCAGAGCGTGAAAAGAGGTGACGTAACTTCTCGCCTGCTCCCGCTGCTGGGTCAGAAGCTAAATTTACAATATTATTGATTAGAACACCAGTCATTGGGACGAAATGCACTTTTGGATTCCCCACGTAATCTTCCCCGTGGCCTGTTTCTGATGAGCTGTGTCTGCACAGACATCACCCTCAGTTCCCTTTAGCATTTACCCCTCAACCACAGAAAGGGCCCAGAATAAAATCAGAGTGCAAACCCCGGGTAAGCAGGGCAGGGTGGTGGGTTTTTTTTAATGCACTCAGATATTTACATA
The DNA here is from genome assembly GCF_000747805.2 of Chaetura pelagica. NCBI lineage: Eukaryota > Metazoa > Chordata > Aves > Apodiformes > Apodidae > Chaetura > Chaetura pelagica. Next base: position 885,155 of record NW_009952445.1, on the reverse strand, counting down.
TTTCTTTCTTCGGGCTATAATTCCCCCACACTATTTTTGCTATCTCTTACATCAGCAAAAACGTCTAGCACCAGAGAGGGGAAAAAATAATAAAGCTTTCTGCCCTCTGTTTCCACTCAGGGCCATCAGCTCTTTGCTGTATGAATAAAATAGTCAGGAAATGCAAGAGATGAGTGGTACAAAAGCACCATCAAACAAGCAAACTCGGCCTCCATCTCTGCACTTACGTGCCAACCTGCACGTTTCTCAGCAGTGGCTTTGGTGGCACCCAGGGCCTGGGACTGAAACACAGCTGGAGGGATGCCAGAGAAATGCAGCAGGGAGAGCAACAGGGCTGGGATGGACTCAGGGACTTGGGAGGGCAAGACCTGAGCTCTCCCCTTGCTGCCTCCCTTGAGAACATCCCAAGTGGCCTTCAAGTAACAGAGGGTTCAAATCCCTCTTTGGATGCACAAGGATATGGGAAGGCCACTGCTGCAAAGCAAGAGCCACAGCAGCCCCCTGTGCTCCTGGGTTTTGGTGGGATGGGGAATACCCTGACTAAGGCAAAGTCACCAGCCGGGAAGCAAGAGGGGAAAGGGGACGTGGTCATGATAGTGAGGTGAGGAGGAAGGAAGAGGGCAGAAGAAAAATGATGTGGTTGTTTGATCATGTTGTCATTTGGAGCTGTCAAGTCACATCAGCATTTTATAGACTAACAAAATAGGAAACTGGAAATTAGATTCTTCCACCCAAACCATAAGCTACTCATCTTTCCCTTCAAAACCTGTTTTTCAACTGAGACAGGTCCAAAAGTCTTGTAAAGATGTTGTTCAAAAGATGAAGGGGAGAAACAGACAAGCAAGAATTTAACTCCCTGGAGGTTGCAGAAAGGCCAGGAACAATTTCCATGAGCTATTCCCAAAGTCCTGTGGAGGGAACAAGAGCCTTGCTGCTATGGAAGTGGAGAAGGAGATGGTTTTTGTTCAAGACTTTCAGAGTTTTCCAATGCCTTGTAGAGAGTTATTAGAAGGAGTCCGACCTAGGACTGGTTTAAGTGGTTTTGCTGGGTCGTGGCAGGGGTCTCATTAAAGAAAAGTCTGTAAAACCACGGGGAAGGCAGTAGGTTACCAGGAGAGATGACCCATCACCTCCTCACTGAATGGTTGGAAAAGACCTTGAAGGTCATCAAGTCCAATTGTTAACCTTGCACTGCCAAGTCCACCACCAAACCACGTCCCTAAGCCCCACATCTACATGTCTTTTAAATACCTCTAGGGATGCCCACGACCTCCCTGGGCAGCCTGTTCCAATGGGCAGACCAAGGTAACTCATGAGTGAGATCACAACCCCGACTTGTGGCTACAGGGCAGGTCTCCATCTCCTGCCTACCCTGGAGAGATGTAGGAGCTACAGAAGCATGTTTTGGATGGATGGATTTAGAGAGGGGTCTTTAGAGGGGTCCTAGGTGATTAATTTAGCCTCAGCAACCTCAGTTTTGGCCTGGGGCAGATGTTTGCCCCCAGACCTATGCAAGATCCCAGGTGTTTTCACTGAGGTGGTCTTCTCTAGGGATGTGCTGCTTTATGCTTTATGTCCTCATGACACTTCTTCCATGACAGTCATGGTGCTCATGACTTCACTTGGTACCCAAGATGAAACCCACACATCCCTCAGAGAGAGGACAGGAGGGTCTTGTCTTCATAGTAAGCAGTGAGGAAGTTGTCCCTTCTGCAGGGTTGGCCTTGGCAGCAGCTCCCCTCTGAGTAAGAGAAGTCACTGAACCACAGAATCACCAAGGCTGGAAAAGACCTTTAAGGTCATCAGGTCCAGCCTATGACCAACACCCCCATATCTCCAGACCAGGGCACTAAGTGCCACATCCAGCCTTGCCTTGAGCACCTCCAGGGATGGTGCCTCCCTCCACCACTGCCCTGGGCAGCCCATCCCAATGTCTGATCACCCTTTCCATGAGGAAGTGCTTCCTGATATCCAACCTAAACCTCCCCTGGAGCAGCTTCAGGCCAGGCCCTCTTGTCTTGTTGCTGATTGCCTGGAAAAAGAGCCCGACCCCACCTGAGCACAACCTCCCTTCAGGGAGTTGAAGAGAGTGAGAAGGTCCCCCCTGAGTCTCCTCTTCTCCAGGCTAAACACCCCCAGCTCCCTCAGCCCATCCCTACAAGACTTTCCCTCTGGTTCCTCCTCGTTGTCTCCCCTGGACCTGCCCCAGCACCTCCAGGTCCTTCTTGCAGTGAGGGGCCCAGAGCTGCCCCAGGACTGGAGGTGCAGCCTCCCCAGTGCTGAGCACAGGGGGAGAATCACATCCCTGCTCCTGCTGCCCACACCACTCCTGACACAGGCCAGGATGCCACTGGCACCTGGGCAGGCTGCTGGCTCATGTTCAACTGGCTACCAACCAGTGCTCCCAGTTCCCTCCCTGCTGGGCTGCTCTCCATCCCCTCTCCCCCCAACCTGCAGCTGCCTGGGGTGATTGTGGCCAAAGTGCAGGACCCTGCACTTAGCCTGGTTGGATTTCACACCATTCATTCATGTTATTCCTGCCTCAAGTCAACACTGCTGGGACAAAACAACGTGCTCACCCTAGGGCTGCAGAGAAGCAACAGCCACTGTGGCATCCTTTGGACAGCCAGTGGGGTGGCCTGGCAGTCGTTGCCCACATGGTGGCAAAGAAGAAGAAAGACCATAACCAGTGGTTATGTCAGACATGCCCTCTTGGTTCACACCTCGAGGCAGATTTTGGGTTTCCCCAGAACACCAGGGTCGTTTGGTGAATCCCCAGGGCACTGCCCCAGAAGACAAGCATTTGCCTAGCAGGCTGCTAGGGGTTTCTGCTTGGGGTAGGGGAGGTGAAATACATGTGGAGCCAGCCAGAAGGGACAACTTGGCAGAGATAATGTAATGGTTTTGGAATCACCTTGATGGTAGCCCAGGTGGTTTTGATGTACATGTCAGGGTTGATAAACCTGGTGGTGGTTGCTTGGGATGGAAAAGCTTGCAGGCCACTTCAGGCTGCTCAGCTCTGTGCCTGCTGAGTGGTGATGCTGGGAAGGGAGGAGGAGGGTGAGGACCTGGCCTGGGACTGCGTGTGAAGCTAACTGCTTCCTGGGTGCCAGGAATTCAGAAGAGTAGCCCTTACGTGTTGATCTGTGGACTTATCCAGGCCAGCATCAACTGAAACACATCAGAAATACCCCAACAGCTTCTGTGTTTTCTGCAGCAGTCACAGCTTTGCAGGGCAGAGTTTGATTTGAGTCACTTTTTAAATTACTGTTCTTTTTATTAGATGTTTTTAATTACCTTCTTTACACCCACTGGGATCCTCCAAACATCCTTCCTGTGGGAATTAAATCAGAAGCCTACAAAAATGTGGTGCTAATACCTCCAAAGGCAGGAAAGAAGTGCTCTGCTGTGTGGCTTTGCTGTGCTCCTACAGCCATTAAACCACTTAAAAAGATGGAATTCAGTGGCATCAAGCCACAGAAAGCCTCAGGCTACCTCAGAGAGCTCAAAGACTTCCTTCAAGGTACTGAAAAGCAGTTAATGGGACATGAGAGGAGAGGCAGGTGAGCCACGTGTGGCAAGAAGAAGAGAGCTCATGCTTTTTGGCAGAGGGAAGAGGGAGGTTCTGCACGTCTGAGCCCCCTCTGAAAGATGGGAGTGGAAAACCTGTCCCAGGGTCTCCAAACACATGAACCAGCAACTGAGCAAGATCTTGGTCTGTACCAACAAGGCAGCTCCAGAGTGAGCAGAGAGCGACCTGA
>NW_009952445.1:881019-881366 GCF_000747805.2 Chaetura pelagica | reverse complement strand
CCAAAATCCCTTTCTGTTGTTTGAGCAGGACAGGCAGAAACCCAAGCCAGGGAGATGCTGGCTCTTCTGCCCCCCGGTGGGGATCTGCAAGCTCCACGAGCAAGCACATAAAGACTCACAACGGTGTCTGCAACTCAGCCATGCTGAAACCACCAGGTTTGTTTAAGAGACAGTGAAGTTTGAGTGCAACCCTCCTTCCTCCTCAAATCACCTCCTGCTCCCTGTGGGAGAGAGAAAAACTAAAAACATTTAAAAAAATAAAATATAAATACACCCTCCCCAAAAGCCCCCAGCTGCAGTGAATTCACAAAGCTGTGGTTTTTGGTCCATCATTTGCCTCCTGCTGA
>NW_009952445.1:845389-880828 GCF_000747805.2 Chaetura pelagica | reverse complement strand
CCTGCTGAAACCTGAGGGAGAACTTCCACCCACACCTACTTCAGCACCTCCCAGTTCAGCACTGCCTGAAAACGTGGGCAGAGGCCCCCAGGGCAGTGCTGGTTTCTCTCTCATCACACAAGAGTGTGTCTCAGACACTTCATGCAGTGCCCAGTTTCCAGCCCTGGGCTCCTTCCAGCCCATCTGGGCTCCATCCCCTTGTGCCTCCTACACCTTGAGGACACACTCCTAATAAACCTGTGTTCATTTACCCATGTATGAAAAGAACTCCTTTAGCCCTTTTTCCCCTCCCAGTGTCCTTCCTCCTGGTTGTATTTTAAGAAGAATCATTCCCTTTACACAACATTCCTCCCTTCCAAAATAAGTACCAGTCCAGATCTGCCAAAAACAACACCAACCAAAGGTAGAGCCCAGGGGAAGGGAAGGGCTGACCAGGACAGGTAGGTCTCCAAGGCCCCATGCTGGTGGTTACCAGCTCAGAGCAGTTTTTATTTCTACTCAGATGCAGAACACATGGTGCTTACTGTGGTGGGCACAAGTGAAATTTCAAGGTGAGGGCACCAGAATTAGCCAATGATCAAGAAAATCAGTCCAAAATTAGGCTGCTCAGACCACCTGTGGAGCTCACTGTCACTTGTCCTTGAGCAAAGGTACATGGACTTGCTGGGGATGTGGCATGTGGGCAAGATCTTCTTCTTCTTTCATTTTTTGAGATACCAGAGTGGTGTGGTAAGCAGGTGAAAAATGTACTACAGACATGTTTCAAAGTAGGGCTAAAGTACTTGATCTGCTTGAGGGCTACAGGAAGGGAACACAGTAAGAGAGAGCTTTGGAAGAGAACTGATAAGGAGGAAGAAGAAAGGCTGAGAGAAAGAACAAAAGTTCCATCGAGGTGAGAGGAGGGAGACTTGTAAGAAATGTGATTTCCGTATTCCTGCCTTCCTGGTTGATTTTGAACCACAGGACCTCTGTGGAGCTGGGGGGAAAAGGGGAAAGCAGCAGTAGATGTTCAGCAGCACGTCAGAGCACCCCAGCCCAGAGTGGGGGCAGTTTCTGGGACACCCCACCCTGCCCAGAGATGCAAGTGTCACCAAGCAAGCACAGGAGGAACTCCCTGGACCACCGTGCTGGTTCACACGTGCTGCTAGAGGAGCAGCCCGGAGAAACACCCGGGCACCCCCACGCCTGGAGCTGAACAACTCAAACCAGGAGTAGATCCGAGCTGAACCTAACGTGAGGCAGAGCAGCAGTGTTATCCCTCCTCAGCACGCCTGGGAAGTGGCTTCTGGCAGCCAAGACACCAAGCAGGGATGAAAGACAAGGGCTTTCCCAGGAAGCAGGGCCACAGGAACCCGTCTAGACGCTGCAGGTGCCGGCACCGTTAGAGATTTGCATCAGGGCTCAGAGCCACAGCTCAGCCCAGGGGCACGTCGGGGAGGAGCTGAAACCCAGGGGAAGCAGGGAGAGAGCCCATCAGTTGCAGGGAGGTGAGTTATAAGCAAGAAGAGATGGTGACATGGCCCTGGGGCAGCCTCGAGTCAACGCTCCCCGCTTCGCCGCCGGCAGGGATGGGGGTCTCGTGGGGTTAGTGCTTGATTCGGGGTCTAGCCAAGAAGCTGCCCAGGTCTAGGTACAGTGGCTGGACCAACAGATGCTCCTGGAAACTCCCTGGGTGAGACCCAGCCTGAGCTTCACAAGGTGGGAAGTTTCCATGCAGCTCCGAGGTGGAAACTCCTGACAAGCCCCAGCGCCGGCGCGAGGAAGAGGAGGCAGCAACGCCAGCGAGGAGGATGCCCCAGCACTTCCAGGGACTTGGGCTGTGGCTGCCAAGCAGCAGAAGCCAGATGAGAGCAGCAGGATGATGAGAGCACCTTCCTGCTTGTCCTGATGATGCAGCTGAGCCTCAGGGTGCCGGTGGGAGGCTGGGAACTGGGCATGGCAGTGTGGCAGCTCGAGGTTGTGACTGTGTGTGTGTGTGTGTGCCTGTGTCAGCAGCTGCACCACTAGTTGGGTGACTGGAGAAGAGAATTAGGCCCAGGGGACTATGGAACGACTGACTCCTTCACAGCATTCACAGCTGGACCTTGCTGTGCATGACAAGGAGGAAAGAGGTGCCAACAATGCCACAAAGGCCAGAGATACAACAAAGGTACTGGTGTACAAGGATGCTTCCACCCCATCCAGAAGGAGCAGCCTCCTGAGGGAACATTTTAATTGCTTGAGATGAGTAACATCCTCAGTGGGTAACTCATTCAGGCAAACACTTGGCCACAGTCCTGCCACCAGCCTCCCAAGGAGCACTATGGCATGGCCTCCTCCCCTTCTCCTCAGTGTTTGACATCTTGATAAACACAGCTAGAAGGTGGCAAGCTTGGCTAAAGTGGCACTTTGTTTCTTTTTCCAAATATTAGCAGTTTCAGTTTTACTTGAGTCAGTAACTCAGCTGCCTCCACACCATTTGGCTTGTGGAATAACCCATGACATTTCTGGTAGAGCTCAACATGATCTTGACCCATTTTCTGCTGGTTAAGTTAGAAGACAGTAGCTCATCTTTAGAAAAGTAGCACTTCTTGCTTCCTAGCTTGACACAAGCTTCCTCAGCCTCCTGCTGGGTAGTGACACATCTCCACTTCACATGTATGGTAGTGACTCATTTCCCAACAAATATCTCTGTCCAGACGATGTGACGTTTATCTCCTCAGTTTCCCCCCTGCTCAAAGAGGTATTTGCAGATCTTGTGTTTGCAGCAGTTCGATATTTCCCGTCTGACCAAGTATGGCAAGGTTTATCCACCCTATTTGCAAAGTTCACCAACCACAGGAGGTCCAGCTCCACACCCCAAAGCAGGGCTTCACCTGATGAGGTCCTGTCTGATCAAGTAACCCAAAGGTGACAGGAGCCAGATGAAGGGTTTGCAAATCTCCATTACACACAGGGACCCACTTCTCCAAGTGGGAATTGCACCCAGAGACTCACAGCTCTGGGTGAGATGCCTAGAGGACAGGAAGCCAGGAAGGCAGGGTGACCAGGAAAATGGACCACAAGATAAGCCACAATGCAGCTCTGAAGTGAAGGGGTGCAGAGAAGCCACCAGAACACTCATCCTTGTGATGCACAGCTGCCTGCACCAAGATCTGCTCTGAAGAGCTGGTACTGTTGGAGTGACATGGTCCAGGGTGAACTACATGCCCAGGTACCTTTGAGAACCTCAGCAGCCCCCTGCCAGGGCCTGTCACATCTACTGATGCTGCTCCAAGTCCTGTCCCTGCTGGCTGCAAGGCAAAGTACTTGTAAGCACCATCTGGAGCACCCAAGGGTGCTAATTTTGGAAGAGCCACGTGGTGGAAGAGCCAAGAGGAGGAGTGCTGGTCTTGGCTGCAGAGAGGCAGAGAGGAATGCTTGCTGCTGAGGAGCTGCTGCTGATGGTCCTGGAGGTCTGCATTAGAAGTTGGTTGGGAAGGAGAAGGAGATATGTGGGAAATGGCTGAGGGGATGGGATTATAGATGGTAAGCAGGGGTGTCCCAACACCTGGGACATTTCAGTCACATCCAGCCATGGCTGCTGGAGGAACTGCTGTGTGCCAGCCCCATCCAGCCCCATCCACTCTCCCTCCCATCACCTCCAGCTTCTGGGGGATGATGGTTCTGGCTGGGGTTTGAACCCTGGGGCAGCACAACACACTCAGGTGTATCTCTTCTGCCACCAGGCACTTTGTACCCTGGACACACTAGGAACGGACCCAAACTCGACCATCAGTTTGGGCTTCCACCTGGAATGATTATTTTCATTCATGTCCATTCCTGAGGCCTTTCCTTACCCTCTTCAGGCCAGGTTTATCCTCACTTCTCCTTGGGGAAGATGCTTTCCCCACACGTCACCCACAAGCCACCACAGGAGTAGTTCTATTTAAAGAGAAAAAGAAAAATGCAAGCCAAGAGCAACTGGGCTCTAGCAGCAAGAAGTGCACCTGGTAGGGAGGGGAAATCCAGGTCTCTACCAAGAAGGAACCACGTCGCTGCAACATGAATTTCTTTCCGGGAGATGAGCAGCCCTCCCACCCCGTGGAAAGCCCCTTCTCAACCATTTCTCTTGGACCCAGCACCCCTGAATCAGCACTTTGGACATCAGAGCCTTGCACAAGCTGCTGAGCCAACACTGCTACACAGAGATGCTCTCAACAGAGAAGGAGAAACTCAAGCCCAGCTTCTGCAAAGGAAGAGAATCGATACTGAAAGGAGTTGTGTTGCAGCTAAAACAATCCAACTTCACATCAGGTTTGGGGGGATGAAACTCAGGGCTGGTCAAGATCATGAGTCGTGCTCCAGGCTGGAATGTCAGCAAGCTCTTGCCTGCCCAGGTGGGAACAGAGAGGTAGATGAAAGGGCCGTGTGCGAGGAGAGAAGAAAGCTTAGGGAGACACTGGGAAGTGAAACCAAGAAGCATAAACCCATAGAAACCATGAAATCTGCTTTGATCTTACCTCAGCTTTTATCTCAGTTGTCACTTGCAGGACACACCCTGGAAACTAATAAGGCCTAAAAAGTCACATATGATGAAGAGCAGAGTCTTGGGATGGATCCAGAATGTCCCCAGAGCTGTTTGTGCACCTCCCCTCCCTCTCATACCCCACCTTCCCATGGCTCAGGTGACTGCCTCTCACAAGCACAGCCTAGAGCATCTCCTGGCTTGAAGTCCTGGTATGAGAGAAAGGTCTTCCATCTCAGACCTGAAGCTTCCCACCCCTGCTAGCCACACACAAACAAAAAATTGGAGAAAAAGCGTTTTTTTATCCAACCAGGCTGATTTTTCAGGGTTAAGCACCAAGGAAGCTGATCCAGAGAAGAAAGCTCCTTGCTTGATCTCAGCCTGCAGGAGAGAGATTCCTGTTGAATTTTCCTCCTGCAATTCATTTCCCAGTGCTCCAGAAAGGATTCACTACTGCTCTCCTCCTTCCATGGCTATTTAGTCCCTGAAGGTCAGAAGGGACCATTACATTCCTGTCTACATCAGCAAGTGGCCTGGACCAGCACAGCACCTGCAAAGCCTTGACCAGTCTGAAGATGGGGCATCCAGACTCACCAGAGGGCTTTTTCATTTTCCTTCCTGACTCAGCCAAGCCTGGTCCTGTGGACTGAACACCCACTAGAGGCCAGCCCAGAGCTGCTGTCCTTCACCCTACCATTTAGTTTCTCCAGAAGGGAACTGAGTTCATGCCCTTGAGGACCATCCCTGTAGGGTGGAGCACAGCACTATCGGTGGGGTGTTTGGTTCAGAAAACACCACCCACTCAAATATAACAAGCACCCAACCAACCCACCCAAATGGCCCAACTGAAACTCTAATGTAAATGCACCCTATGATGGGTCCAGCCCAATTGCCTCATCAGCCCCAGACTGCTGATTCATTCAGGAGCACATTGCACCAGCAAAAAGGAAGAGTGGGGTAACCCATGGGGAGAAAGAAGTGTGGTGGAAGAGATAGGGGGGGCATTAGTAACCTCAGTCATGGTGTGGGTAAAACAAGGAGCAATACAGCTATTTGCCACCACCCTGTAGGAGAATTCAGCTCTCCCTCTTTACAGTTGCTGTGTTCATCTCACATTGGAACACGACTTTATTTCACATCAAGAAGCAAGAGGCATTACAGTTCAGAGGAGGAAAGGCCCACCAAGTACAAAGGACTGGATTAGCTTCTGGGGAAAGACAAAGTGACCAGGTGGGAAATACCTGGCAGGAAGACACTGCATGTCCTGGCTGTGTGGAGGAAAACCACACAGGTTGGGGTAACCGACCCACACCTCTGATTTTGTTGCTACAGCAGAGCAGCTTGACAGGCTGCTCCATGAAGAGCACTACATAAGACACCTTCTGGGCTTTCTGAGGTTTGTTCCCACCTTAGAAATGTGTGCAAATAAAGGAGAACCTGATGTCTTGTCACGTGGCTTTGCCTTAAAACCTCTGCAGAACACAATCCATCATGAATGGAGAAGTTTCCTTAGAATCAGCACAGATGTCTGTGTGTATGAGAAGATTGTGCTGTGCATGGTACTGGAGATCTAAGGCTATGAAGGGCCAGTGATCACCCTAACAGCTTTGAAATGACATGGAAACACGTCAGCTTTGCATTTTGGGGTATATAATCACAACAGTTGGCTTAAACCCATCACCTAACAGGAATATCTCCCAATACCAAGCCCCAGCAAAGAAAAAAAAAAGAAGGCAGCTGCATTGAGAAGTCAAAATATTGGAAGGAGCCAGAGAAACTCCTCAGACTTTTGGAACAAAAAAACCACAACTCACCAGTTTCTTAATGGAGGGAACACCAGGAAAAGTCTGACATAGTAGATACCTGAGAGAAACTTGCTTTTGCCTGTTCCAATAAATATTTTATCTTATTCTTTCCTGCCAAATACAGTCTGTGGCTCATACACAAGAGAAATGCCTACCCTCTCCTGCACCTGGATTTGTCAGAAACCAGCTTTTTCCTTTCCTTAGCTTGCTGGTCCCCACTGGAGGTGCACAAATTGCTTGGAAGAAAACTGCAAACAACATCCTGTAGAAAACCCATGTTCTTTAACACATCAACTGCTTCGACGAACACAAAAATGTTGTTGTGGGATTTTTAGGGTCTCTTTTCCCTTGTTTGAACAATATAAGCAGCAAAAGAGCCAAAGGGCTGTAAGATTTGTGCTTCCCATTAAAGATCTATCACAGATGAGGAGGGCTGTGAAGTGATCCAAGCTGGCCCTCCCCAAATATACCTGATTATAGTCCTGTATTAAAGTGAGGTCACCTGAAGCATGTTGCTCAGACATCAGACAAATTGAATTGGTCCTCAAATGGAGTCTGGCATTGTATTTCAGATTTAGGAACACTGTTTACCAGTAGGTTGGTTTGAAACAAGTTTTCCTTTCCCTTCTCTGAGGAATGCTTGGTTGTCTTCACACACTTCATTCCAATGTGTTGCTGCTGTTTTCACCTCTGAAGTTGTGACTTTACTTTTAATTGGCCAGATAAATCAAAACAAGTAACCCAGATCTCAGCATTGTCCTTGTTCTCCTGGATATAAATATATCCATTTGCTGGGAAACACAGGGACCACTAAAATGGCTTGGGGATTTTAAGGGTCTGAATCTCAGAGAATAAATCCAACCTACTGTTTGATGAGGCAATGAAACCCCTTCTTCTGCTCACCCTAGACAACCAGATCTCCCCAAAGCCTTCTCCACTGCTGGTGGGAACCACAGCACAGCAGAACAAGCAGCTGAGCTGCACCAACTGGAAATGGGGAGCCAGAGCACAAGGATATTAATGCTAGAAAGGGTTTTTCCTCTCCTGAACAAGTTATTTTCTTTTCTACAGCATTTACAGAGGACATTTAGATATCAATAGTCTCAGTAGCTGAGGGTATCTCACCTGGCAGTTTTGGCTGTGTGGAAGGTGGTGTACAAGGGAGCTTGGAAAGATGTTTCCCCAGCATATCACATCCCCATGACATATCACCTTAGCACAACAAAGTGAGGGACTTTCCTTCTGCCTCCGAGTGTGGCACTGGGGAATGTGAGCAGCTTCATTGCCCACATCACGTGGGCACAGGATTTGGACTTGCCATGGCAGAAATCTGCTCTGTAAAGAACCAAAGTAAAGCCTCAGCCAGGTTCTCACTTTGCACTGACCCCACAGGATTCACAGCACCAGAACAAAAGCCACCCTTCTTTAGTTTCAGAGCAATACCTGCTGGTTTAGTCCACTGCAATGACCCTCAGACACAGATGTTGCAGCTGAACTGTGCAACACACCCCTCCATATCCAGACTTTTTTTTTCCCCTGCCCTTCTTCTAGGAAGATGTTGAATCTGGGTTGAGGAAAGACCTGGAGAAGGGCTGTACTGGGCGAGACAGGGAGCTCACTGTGGGCAGGGTCCAGCAGCCGAGGTGTGGAGGGGAGTGAATGTGCAGACACACACCAAAACCTCCCCCAAGCCCTTCCCAGCGCCTGCAGGTGTCCACACTCAGCAGCGATGTGCAAAGCTGGGATCAAGCACCACTAGAGAGCAGCAGGCACCAGCCAAGGAAGGAAAAAGGGAGCGGGAGGGGAGACCTTCATCCTGCCCGGGCTCTACCCAAGTGTCCAGGTTGCAGGCAGCAGATCATGGTCCACAAATGTTGAGGAAGATCACAGGAAAGATCTTTGCAGGCGTCACAAGTGGCCACTCTCCTCACAGAGGGTTTTTTCCACTGCCCCCCTTAAAAAGGCAATTTTCATAAGTATTTCTGAACTACCAGCTTTAATTCTTTTCCCAATTTGTTACTTGCCTTAACAACTGTGGAGCAATAGAAACGGGTCTGGCAGGGCCATGGCATTGCCTGGTGTCACAGAATCATCCTTGAAGATCATCAAGTCCAACCACAACCTAAATCCACCAACCATAACCTAATTTACCCATTCAGTGCTTAAATCACATCCCTAAGCACCACATCTCTATTTCTTTCAAACATTTCCAGAGGATGGTGACTCCACCATCTCCCTGGGCAGCCTGTTCCACTGTCCAACCACTCTGAGCACAGGTGGGTGCTGCACAAAGAGTGGGGTGTTTGTCAAAGCAGCTGACACTCCCAAGGAATGGGAACGGAGCTGGGATGCAGCCAAAGACCAAGCAACTGGATGTCAAGGTGGAAGTGAACAGAGGAAACTCACGCCAGGAGAAGGGAAAGGAAAAGGCAAGAGAAGATGAGATACAAGGAGGACTTCCTCCTCTTCACGTAACACACAGGTTAGGGCTCTTTGCTCAATTCCCAGGCAAGAGCAGTAGCAACCTGTGGAACTGGCTTGTCTTCATGTCCTGCAGCAAACCAGGGTTTAGGATAGGTTTTTGGGTGGGGAGAGGCACAAAGGAATCCTGGAAATCTAGAAATGCAGGTTAGACCCTACAGACCCTGCAGCAAGGTAAAGGGACCTTTGTTGGAGGGAGGCTTGAGGAAGACTGCTGCACAGAGCAGTGATCACGCTGCAGGATGAGGAGGAGGAGATGTAGCCAGAAAGCCTTCTTTCTCCTACACTGCTGAGGGACTGGCTGAAGTCAACAGGGTGGGAAAGGAAAACAGCCTGCAGCCAACATGTCAGCCTGGAGAGACAGGACACAGTGCACTGGACCAGCTGTGGATGGAAAGAGGATGCTGGAGAGCACCCACCAGAAATGGAGTAATCACACAGCATTGTGCCTGCTGCAGAGACACCACAGGCAGAAGATGCCTCCCATGCCCAGCCAGGGAGAGCCTGCACTGAGGAGGGTGGAAGGGACACTCCTACACAGCTTCACCACCATCAGTGCATCCCAAATGCATTTAGAGATGTCCCCCAGCTATGGAGAATGGAAGGAAATCTGGACGAGCAAGCCCAAGATGCATGTTGCTGTGTAGGCAAAGCACTTCTGTGACTGAAAGCACAGAGGCAGGAGGGCACCAGGGCAAGATGCAGGGCAGAAGCTTTTGCACTGTCCTGCAAAAGCTGGCATCAGCCTCCAGACAGGCTGTTGCTCTGCATGCCAAGCACAGCAGGCTGTGGATGATCACACAGCTGCCTGGTCCTGTCTTCCCAACAGCATCTCAGAGCACTGCCAGGTAGAGGCTGCCATTTGTCAGGCTGACCAGCTGTCTCTGTTGTTCACTACCCTGCTTTGGGCTTGAAAGCCCAGGCTTTCCTTCACACAGACCATAGGACCCTTCTTGGCAAACACATCTGGAAACCACAGAGGGTGTAAGTGCTAGAGCACACCTGCCTGACTTTGCAAGCAGCCTAAAATACCAGAGTTATTTCTGAGTCAACCAAAATGTGCATTTCTTGTGCTTATGGCCTGAAAGAGCATTCATGGAGCTACACATCCTAAAAAGAGCCAGCATGGCTGAGGGGTGTGCACTGTAAAGGACTCCCGCTGCTGAACTGTTCTGCCATCCTTGAGACCACACACATCACCATTAAAAGGACAGTCAGCAACCAGAGGATCAGTCCTGTCTTCTCAAGTCCAGAGCATCTTATTAATAATGTATCTCAAGTTTTGCTCAGAAGTGTGAAGATGCAGGTTTAGCTGCAGTGCCAGTACGTGCATCCTGGCTACATTCCTAGCTAGAGCACTTGCAGGTTAAGTAGTTAGTCTTAAGCCAAGACATGTGTGGTACTGTTCAGCTGCACACCTGGAAACAGCTGGAATAAAAAATATAAAAGTATGGACATGCAACAAGGCCTGAGGATTCCTACTGGGAGCAGCTGAAGAGTCAGAGGACAGGCTGCTCACTTCAGCTGCTCGAGTACGTGATCTCACTGCGTCGTGTTTGAGGGCCAGGAGATCACACAGCCCATAGAACCATCAGTGGTCTGGGTTGGGAGGGTCCTTAAAGATTTGGGATCTCTGTTTTCTTGAATCCCAAAGAGGAGCAATGGTGGGACCCACATTTAGGAGAGCTCAAGACGAACTTATTTCCTCATTTCTCCTGGATTTTAGTTTGCAAGGGGACTTTGGCATCCCAGACATGCTTCCCCAAGGCAATGCTGGATGCTTATTTGCTCAAAAGTTACACGGCTGCAAGCCTGCAGAGCAGCACTTCCAGAGATGAAAGATAAAGAAGAGAGACACTGCGGAATGATTCTGTTGCCCTAACACCTATCAAAGCCTTACCAGAAAGTTACTCCAAAGTCCTCCATTCCAACAGTGAGCGAGCTTTGCCCCTGTGAAGTGCAAGACACAACTAGTGACCCTGCCACATCAGGATCTATTTGCTTTTGTCAAGTATTTCTTGGGTCTGTGACAGTCAGTACTTCTGAGTAAGTGCCACAGGCACCAGTTGACTCAGCAGAAACACAACATCCTCCCACAGCAGGGAAGTACACATGGACACAACACCCAGCTCTTTCCAGACAGCTGCAGGAAGCCAACACAGGAGCTGGCGCAGCATTTCCCACAGGGTTTGCACAAACTGCCACCTAGGAAGCATTCAGTCCCAGGTACTGGTTGATATAACCAGCCTGGTTTACAGTTATTTGTCTGAGCCTCACTGGAGCCTGGTTTTTCTTGTTTGACGGTAAAACTGGTTGTCATTCCAGCTGGAGGGGAGCGATACTGGGAAAGCCACTGGGCTGGAGGGCATTCAGCTGCTTCCTGGAGAGCAAGAACACCTTCAGAAGCTGGGATTTTTAATACTTTGGAAATAACAGCCAACACAAACTAACCCTTAAAGGCTGCTCTCAGTCTGCTGCATGGTGAGCCTTGTCCCCTTCAACGCCCTTCCTGCATTCGCAGGCAACTCCAGTGGACCCTCCCAACTGTTTAATTTGTTATGCTAAAGCAAACAGTGTTTATCTGCCCAGAATTCCAGTCCTTGGGACTGGGAGACCACATTAACAGTGGACAGCATCACAGCAGCATGATTCACAGCAGACTTCCATGGAGCCCTGCCTCACCCAAAGTGTTTCCCCTGTTTGACTTGAATCAGCCTGTGGGAGTGTTTAAAGGTCACGGTGCTATATGCCATTGGGATATTTTTGCCACTCCAAGGACTCCTTCCTGTATCAGCCCTGGGGTTGTGCCTCCTCTGCTTCAGGTTAAGGTGAAAGACTGCTGCATCCTGCCTCCACCACCACTAGATACTTCATGATGTGCCCGAGGTCTTGCTCCCCACCCCAGCTCTTGCACAGCTCAAAGGGGAGCCAGCCACGTTCTGTCCCCATCACTGGCTCTGCACCACTTCCACGTCAGCCTGCCACAAGATGTCCTCTCAGATGGGCAGCTACAAACCTGCAGGCAGGAAGCCCTGCCTGTTTGCCTCCCTTCCTTCTTCCTCTCCTTGAGACCAGAGCAAATCAAGGTGAAGGTGCAAGTCCAATTACAGATCTGTGTCACCAGTTCCACCTCCTCACAGGTAACACCACAGCTATTTGCCCTACCCAGCTGATACTTCCTCAGTTTCTGAGATATTTTCTGAATTGCTGGAGCTATCAGGGTGTTTGCATGAACAGCAGCACACTCACACCCTCCTCCCCCAGCCTCTCCTAAGGTTAGTCACCACTCAGCCTAACCTGTGAGTAGGGAGCCCACATTTCTACCACACCTACAGAAAAACCCTTCTTTTGAGGCACAGTTACTTGGTGCCACTTGTAACCAGAACAAGCTCTCACGTGCCAGGGTCACAACAGAAGCCCACCACAGTCCTGCTTCTGCACAGCCAAGCCTGGGAGGCATCAGGAGGCCCTTTGCCAGCACAAGAGATCTGAAAGATGGAGGAGATCATTCCAGCCTGTTAGTCCTTCCTGTGTGACACCTGCCAAGCAGTGGCAGTCAGTTCCCTGACCCTCAGCAAGTGTCCCACACCTCCATACCTGGGTAGGTGACAACGCAGACTCTTCAAAGCTGTGTTTACAGAGATACAAGTCACACAGTCAGGCCAGACAGCATTGTTTTGACAGGTGGAGGGGACATTCTGGTCCCTGGTTGGCGCTATCCAAACCCCACTCAACACACTGCTCCAGGACAGGGACCCTTCCCTCAGTCTGCTTTCTTAGTCCCCTTTAGATTCAAACTTGGCCCTTCCCCTCCTAGGGCAGCAATGCCAGACTTGGGACACTCAGTTCACTACAATTTACACATTCATTTTCCTCCAGCTTGCACTGGTTTAAGCACAATGTCAGCCCTACACCATTTGCACCCCAAACACACTGCAATGCTGCCAACAGCCTTCTCCCCACACTGTGGGAAATCTCCTCCCTCTCCACAACACCCTGCAGCAGCTCATGGGAAGCGACTGCACCTTTCAAGCTTTTATTTTAGCCTGAGCAACTGTCTTGGCTCTCAGCAAAGCCCCCACTCCTCAGCAGAGCCTCTGGCTGCTCTCACTGCTGAGGGATGGCAGCTTCTCCACAGAGGGTGGCCACCTTGCTGGACTCACAAGGAAACAGGGTCCCTGCAGCTCAGTTGCGCTTTGAAGCACACGGAGGAAGTTGTGGTTTCTTCTAGAATTAGTGGCAAAGAAAAGCCAAACTTCCACCTTTTCCCTCTGGAAGGATCTTGGGAGCTGTCAGCAGCTCTGTCCATAGTATGTTTCCAGAGCTTATGATTTCACCAGCAATACTAGTGTGAAGATACTTGAGGCTACAAGCACTTAGGATGGACATAAAACCAGTCACCATCCTAGCCCAAAGCCCTTGTTCTGTAGACATCCTTTTCACCAAGAAAGACAGGTTGGTTCAAAGACACAACATGAAAGTTTTACATGGAAAAAAGTAGGATACTGAGGCAATAACAGCAGCAGATGGATTATCCAAATACAGAACTTCTTTCCTCCTCCAAACATCCCCAGCCTGTCCCCAAATGCCAGAAGATCCTGTCACAGGGCAGTAAGTCTTTTTCTTGCCCTCTGAAGCCAACACCTCAAGCCCTTCCCAAGTTGTTTCAAAGCCCAGAGGAACACTGTTTTCCCCCCTCCCTTCCCATCCCTGAGCTCCTCAGCTCACAATATCCCAGCTTCCCAGCTCCTGCTTTCAGAAGCTCCACTGATGGCATGTTATCCACTGGTTGGGATGGAGAACAACTATCTAACTCAAAAAGTTCAGGACTTCTCAAAGGAGTACGCCAAGTTCATGGGTTATTATTTTATTGTGATGAAGTCTCAAGCCCTTGAAATACTCTTACATGTTCTCTCTAGGAAGCTTTTACAGCAGGGAGGTGGAGAGGTCCCTACAGATCACTGGGACTTTGGAGCCAGAACTTCAGCAAGTTTTTGGGGATCAAAAGTAGTGAAATCCAAGGACCACAGTGTCTATGGGAGCTTCAGCCCTGCATGTCCATTCACTTCCCCAGGTGTACACTGGCTCTGCTCATTCCTTCATTCTCCTCTTACTCCTCTACTTCCATCTCTAAGACAAGCCTAGTCAGGCAGAAAAAATAACATCCCTTTCCAGAAAGCAAAACACAATACACAAGCCTGACACAGCCCAAAAGGCCATTGCTGTGGGTTCAAGACAAAGTAACAGCTACTCTCCCTGACACACACACACTCTGCTTGTTTCAACTTAATTAGAGCAAACAGACTCTTACCTTCTTTTCCCAAGACCATCTTTTCAGCCATTTAAGACAACTGGGATGTTGGCACAGAACTTTCTAGCAGAGCATAAATTTCAACTCGCCTTCTTCAGAGACAAGTTGTATTGACATCAACAAGCCTGTGTTCTTCAAAGGACAGCATGTACTGCCTTACCCTCAGGCTTGGTAACAGACTGAGAGAAAGGCTCCCCACCACACAGTCAAACAGAGACTTCTACTTGCATCTGAGAGCAGATGAGGTCAAGGAGTATTTCTATGAAGAAACAAGTTCCTTTTCAAGGTACACAGCAGCCACCAGCATAAACCACTAGTAAAACAGTTGAAAAAAACGTGTACCTACATATTGAAGCCTAAATACTGTCTATAGCTGTAAGAGGAGCAATGAAGCCAGAGTCCTGTCATCTCTGCAGCCAGATGGTGCTTCCCAGCTCTGCTCCCAGGGGCCTCTCTGATAAGAAACGTGGCCACCAGCTTTCCTACAGCCTGCAGGAAGCTGGCTAGAAGGACAATCCCCACACCTGGGCTCAGCTGGGAATTGGTATGCTGCCCATTTCCTTGTAAAGCACTCCCACCTGGGAGCCAGGGAGGGGGATGCTTGCCTCCATGCACTCCTCACCTGTCTGGCGATTGGCAGCAAGAGGAGAAGATGAGGTGAGCTAAATGGAAGAAGAGAGAAATAAGTGAATGAGATTTTACCCCCTGACTACTTCCCTACAGGCTTCTGTCATCCCCTCTCTGCAGTAATTTCCAAGCTTAAGTTTTACAAGCTCCAAGCGACATGTGAGTTTGCAGAAGTGCATGACCTGTGAGGGATGATCCCAAATGCTGGGACTGGGGAGTCAGAGTGTGCCCTCCCTGCCAAGGGCAGGGGGATGCTGGGCATTTCCTTGGAAGCACAAGGAGAGATACGAGGGAATTCCACACCATGAGTTTTCTTCATCATGTGGCAAATCGCTCCCATAAAGTGGTACCGAAGAGGGAACACAATTCCAGAAATCCCCAAATGTCTTAATAAATCACTTGCTCTCAGAGGCACAGGGTCTCCCTTTCAGTTCTGTTCTGCTGCTCTCTCTCCTCTCCCTGTAGCAAAGCTTTTTAGCACGTGTCAATCCCTCAAGTCAGCAAGTAGCTTAGCATTCAATTTGTGCTCCAGGAACCAGAAAGGACTGACAGTCTCTCTCATTCTGCCTCCACATTTCCAGTGACCCATTTTACACAGCCCTGAGGTCTGAAGGGACTCTGCAGCCAGATTTCTCCTAGTTGTATTTCAACACACACCCAGCACTGAGTTTGTTTTTCCCTGCCCATGAGAAAGAGGATGCAGGTTGCAAAAGAGGTAGTTTCTTGCTATTCCAGCCACTCTGTGGCAGGCTACAGCCCTACAATAACACAGTAAGAAACACAGGCAGTTGAAATAACTGATTAAGACTGACATTAAGTACTGAAAAAATTCAAACCATCCTTATTATTTCCTTTTTTTTTTTTTCCTTGAAGCCTAATTCCCCAAGAAATCTAATGGATAAGTCATATGACTTCCAGGAAAATATTTTCCTTCTGAGCCTCCAAAGGCCTTTTTTTTTTTCATAGTACAGATAACACTTGTGCCTCAAGAAAACTTTAGGAATTTCTTGGTAGGAAAGCCCTACCATAGGATTAGTCACATCCATAGTCACCTGCTCCATCAGGGGGCTGCTAGGCTTGGATCATGTAACCTTCACCCCCAGTGCAACACCCCAGGTAACTGCAATGCTTTGGTTTAAAAAAAATCCCCTTACAGGCAGCATGTAAAGGCTTGTCAAACCTCAAGTGCCCTGTGGGCTGCACTTGAAAAACCTCTGTCCTTGATGATTTCTCTGTCAAGTAGGTTCTTTCCCTCCTGGGCTCTCCCTATTTGCACGTTGTTTTCATCTGTGGAGGTTCCAGTTCTGCTGATGCTAATGAGGCTGAACCCTAGGAGAAGAGTCTGATTTCTATCAAGCCCTCCAACTCCCAAGAGGGCTGATGAGAAGCCAGCTAAGAAATCATTTCTCAAAACATCTACTGTCTTCCTACAATTTCTTTCTTCACAGGCTTCTCTACATGAAAGCATTGCCCTACCATTTCCCACCACGTGCACACAGATGAAAATGCTCCCATTTCCCTTCTCTTTGTCCTGCCTCTCTGAGTTTCCACCTAGCCTTCCCTCAAATGATCCCACACCATTTCAAAATCACAAATACAGCTCCCTTTTTACAGGGCAGTCTGCAGCTCCCTCTTCTAAATTTAAACACATGGGATGGCTTGAATGACTTCTCTGTGCCCCTTCCTCCCCCAACAGGCTACTTTATAGACTAGGGGCAGCTGTCACTCAGCACTTCTTCCCTTTATAGCCACCAGCCCTGCAGGTCTGCCTCTCTCACTCCCTGCAGATGTGGCTCCATTATTCTTATCAGTCTAGCAGAAAGCATAAGCAAACAGGGACTGTCTGTGTCTCAGCCTGAGCATGTTGTGCTTCACCAGGACATCGTGGGTGTCCTTTGGCCAGCTCTTAGCTTGCAGAAGAGTCACCTATCTCTGCTGTTTCAAAATCAGGAGGCCTGACTTGGCTGAGTACGGGTGTGAGACGACACCAGAACTCCTGCCCTTTGAAAGGGATGGACTCTGTGCTCAGGCTTTGAGCTAAGATGATGTTGCTGGTATCGACCTTGCACGTGCAGAGCGAACGTGACAACCCCCGAAGCGAGTTTAGTGGTTGCATCATCTGCCCCTGTGAAGACAGGCCAGCCCACAGTACAACTGGCAAGAGGGCACGTACAGACCAAGGAGCCAAGCCATCTGTAAAAGCCCAAGAGAGGTTTAGGTGGTTTGTAGATGTAAACTTGGAAGCAGGAAGGAAAAGAAAGGTCTCTGGTCTTTGTAACACGCTCCCGATAAGGAACTGGCCTGGTTTTGCAAAACAACTGCATCCAAGTTATCAAGTATGCTCGAAAGAAAGGGCTTGAAAGGCACCCAGCTGGACTGGATTAGATCTTGTCCAGCTGTCAGCAGTCATTTCACCACCAGACTGTAAATGGACAGCCCTGGAGAAGGACAACTCCACCTCTCCAATGCTTGGCACAGGCACCAGTGGCAGTGCAAGACATGGTACATCTTGCTTACTTGCATCCTCTACAGCTAAGGGAGCACAGTATCCTGTGGGGTTCTATCTGCTGCTGCAAACTGATCTGGTGAGCAAGAGCATGTTAATCAGCAACTACCTATTGTGTTGTTTGACTTAAGCTTTGATTTCTGTCCAAATCTTTCTCCCAGGAACAGTCTGATAGGCTCTCCGTGACAAGGGCTGGTATTTTGCCATGAGCAAGCGACAACACAAATAGCAAAGGGACCTTGGTTGCTTTTTTTTGTCACACAGGAGCCTGTACTCTTAAAAGTTCCCTAATTCTAGGAAGGTAAAACAAACAAACAAACCACCAAGTTGTTCTTCCCATCTAATTTTTATTCCTCTTCATTTGGCAAGATTTTGTTGCTGCCCTTAGCAATTTAAAACATTTTAAGAGTTTCAAACCACTGGCAGGGATGTAAATTGTCCTGATTTTTTACCCAGAAGGGCCTGGCAATGCCATCACATGGTTCAGGTAAGTAACCCCAGTTAGAAATTACCTTTCCATTATGTACCAAAAAGATTTGCATGCCTGACTCACGTTAGAAATCAAAGTCTGGGTTTTCATATCCCATACAAGCTGCAAGAAACCATAACAAACCTGTTGCTTCAGCACAACCTAACTGGGTTTAAGGCCAAGGAAGGCAATAGGGAGCTGAGGGAGAAATACTGCACTGAAGTCATATGGGGAAAAACAAGCACAGCTGAGGTAAAAGGAAAGTGAAAACAAAGTATTTGCTAATACTTCATTAGGTCACAGTGGAGTATATTGCAACATGTGAGCTCCTTCACCAAGTTAACTGGCTTAGCCCAAAGTGCAGAAGCAGAGACCAGGCTCGAGGCTGTTCCACAGGGCTATTATCTGGGCTCATGCAGCTCCAGTGACTTGGCTTCTTGCTTCATTATGATTTGGGGAGCCAAATTCAGCATAATGGATGGCTGTGTGGAGCAAACTGAGACAGCATCATGGTGCAGGGGACCAGTGTCTGAAGGAGGGGCTTGGCTACATGCTGAAGTGGAGATAAATCAGCAGCCACCCTTCATCCTTTATTTTTTTAATCTACTCAAAATAGTTTATTTTCAGACCATAATGAGAGAGTCATAAGTCCAGAATCTAAATGTTCCTTCTCCAGCCTTGAAAGGGCATGGGAAATGGCTTCTTCTAAGGCCCCATCTCTCTGGAAATTGTGCTCCAACCTACATTCTCCTCCCTGCACAAAGACACACAACAGTTGGCATCTAGGCATCTCTCATCACTAGGCAGCTCTAAAAATGCCTGTGACTAAAGATAAAATGGTAAAATAGACATTCTTCATCTTACACCTTGTGATCTTTGCTTCTATCTGTCTGCTCAAAACTTGCTGTTAAGACACTAGGCCTGGCCAATTATTCCTGGCTTAATACACTGCAGGGTATTTCCACTTCTGAAATGGAAATGAAAACACTGGCCCAGTCTCAAAGTGCAGATTTGAATTTCAGACTTCCTGAAGTTTGGGAGCATTCTGACTTGGTTTTAATTCAGCTCACAGTACTGCAGGACAGTTCCACTTGCTTGTTTGTTTTTAAAAACCTATTACTGAAGATAAGAACTTACTCAAGCAAGCATTTGCAAAACTCAGCTGTTGCTTAGGTACTTTACATCCCAAGTTTTCCCTCTGGCATAACCCTAGGATGTACGAGACCTGAGTTTCAGGGCTCATGAATCTCTTCAACTCCTGCAGAAAGCAGTGGCAGATGGAGGTGTTCAGCTACTGGAAAAATCACCCTCTCTGCACACAGGTGGAAAAATGCTGCTCCTGCTTCACATCCAAACAGCCTCCGTAAACCTCCTCTGCTTGGAACTCGAATGGTCCTACCTGAGCAGTATTCTTCAAGGAGTTACATATAACACATGTTGAAGGAGCCACCTCTGCTTCTCCAGCAAGCTCTGCCATCACAGCCCAGCCTGTGTCCCTGCAGGAGACAGCCAAGGTGCCAGCCTGGGTAGGTGCTTACAGGACCCAGTGAAGGTGGACTAGCAGACTAGCTGTGCTCCAGACCTAAGATTTATTGTCAATGTGTTACAATGACTGTTGAAAAATCAAGTCCCTGTAGATACCAGCCTCCCCTTCTTCAGCTTCTCCAGAAAATGGGTATCCCTGAGCAATTCAAAACCACAAGGAATAATCCAGTCCTTTCACTATTTCATAGCCAAGATGACCCTACAAGACTGAGCCTGACACAGGCAACACCCATGAAGGCAGTGCCTTGGGATGTGCACGTCCTTTCATGTAGAACTAGTTGTCTTGCAAACAACCAGGCCAGATTTTGCAGGCAAATGTGTGGGGTTTTCCAGCCAGGCAGGAAAGTGGCTTTTCTCAGCTGGATCAAATTCCATAGCACAAATATACTTCACAAAAAAACAGCCTCTTGAGGTCAGGTTTGAAGCACAGACGAGAGGAAGTACAGAGAAGTGTGTGCTGCTGTTAGCTACTTGAAAAAGGACTTTGATCTCCAGAGCTGACAGCTTAACACCTCCAAGAAGCAACACATTTCATCAGGCATTTTATTTGCCTTTTATGTAATGTAAGGCATGCAGAATATCAGCTGAGGGATAAGTACCAGATACAGAGCACTGTCAATAGTATTGCTTATTCAAAAAGGAGTTATTTCCTGCTCACAGCTCAAGAAACAATGCCAAAACATTGAAACTGATGACAGAGCAACAGCATCAAGCCATGGCCAGTGCAGACTTAAATACTTCATACGACACAGCATCTAAAATATTGGCCTGTAAAGATCTAAAGAAAGCAATGACATACAAGCTTGAATCCCAGTGAAGCAGAAAATTATTTATGACCAGTGTTGACATGGCTTTAGCCCTCTGAGGACTGAAAGCTATATGGAAAGAGTTCAGCCCTGTGACTTCAGGTGGACCTTTTGTAGCAGATGAATCCCAGGGGCACTCAGAGGACAGGCTCCTATGGCAACTGTGGTCACAGCCCATTAAATAGTGTTAAGAGAGAGCAAATTCTCCATTACACAAAGTCTCTTTCCAACAGTACAAAAAATTTCCAAACACACACCGATTCAAACGTACATGAATACACCCAGCACAGTGTAAACAGGACTTGATTTAACAGTCCTATTCTTTACTTTTGAAGAATAGTGCTCTAACAAGAAGGCTGGCTGAAGATCCTGCCCAGGGAAGGAAGATGAATTCTGGAAAAAGGGAGGTCGAAGGGCTTGATTCATCTCATCTCATCATGTTAGAAGGGAAAAGAATGAAAGGATTGAGAGATTTTACAAATTAATTCAGTGTTACATAGTTGGTAGAGAATGTTGTTGGTAGAGAATGCAGCAACCTGCTTCTTTGAAAGTGATGGTAAGAAATGGCAAAGAGCAGCAGTGAGTGACCTTGGTATCCCCTCAGGCAAGGAGAGGGATCTGACAGCAGTATGAAGTGGTTCATTCAGGAACAGAGCCATGATATCCTAAATGTTTTCTAAATCCAGACAGTGAAGAGCAGCATTCTGCACAGGAATGGCTGGTCCCACTTCCTGCTTAATTGCATCCAACTCCCCAGACTTAGGTTTGTGAATAGGTGCTTACTGCATGTGTGGTGGCCAGCAGCCTCCCTGAGCAGTGAGGGAGTAATAAAAAGGTCCTGCTTTCTACAGAGCTATTCTCTGATGTGAATCACACAGAATCACAGACTCTCAGGGGTTGGAAGGGACCTGGAAAGCTCCCCCAGCCCAACCCCCCTGCCAGAGCAGGGGCACCCAGAGCACATCACACAGGAATGTGTCATGGGGGGTTGGAATGTCTCCAGAGAAGGAGACTCCACAGCCTCTCTGGGCAGCCTGGCCCAGGGCTCTGGCACTCTCACAGCAAAGAAGTTTTTTCTGATGTTTATGTGGAACCTCCTATGCTCCAGTTTGCACCCATTGCCCCTTGTCCTATCACTGGGCATCAGTGAACAAAGCCTGGCTCTGTCCCCCTGACACTCACCCTTTACATATTTCTAAACACTGATGAGGTCACCCCTCAAGTCTCCTCCAAGCCAAACAGCCCCAGCTCCCTCAGCCTTTCCTCATCAGGGAGATGTTCCCCTCCCTCCAGCATCTCTGTGGCTCTGCCCTGGGTTCTTTCCAGCAGTTCCCTGTCCTTCTGGAACTGAGGGGCCCAGAACTGGACACAACATTCCAGATGTGGCCTCACCAAGGCAGAACAGAGGGGCAGGAGAACCTCCCTAACCTACTAACCACCCCCTCTCTAATACACCCCAGGATGACATTGGCCTTCCTGGCTACAAGGGCACATTCCTGGCTCATGGTCATCCTCCTGTCCATCAGGACCCCCAGGTCCCAATCATCAGGCAGGTTAATTACCCTCAACTACGAGTCTATGATCCAGAGGTTTTTCTTCTTTGTAATTATGGCCTGGTGAGATCAAAGCCTATCAGCAAATATCCTGGGCCAGATCCCTGGCTGAGTGAAAGCTGCCTGCTGTACCCCGAGGACCATGTCACCATAAAGCCCTGTTAAGCCCATAGTCAGCGGCTTGATTTTGCTCCTCTCTCAGGGCCTCATGTCCCAGGAGTGCTGAAATCAAGCTAATTCAATCCAGAGAAGGAAAGCTGAAGGATTACACTCGACTGTAGGTGCTCAGGAGTCACGTGTTGCTGTCAGGTTACTTGCAGAGAAGCAGAGGCTTTGCTGCAGAGATGAGGCACCAGTGGAAGTTAAAGCCACTGTTTTTTTTCCTGGCAGAAATTAAACCATATTCATCCTGGAGATCTGAGAAGAGTGCTAAGCTACCACTAAAGGCAAAGTCTTGTTTATTAAATTGGCTAGTAGATGAGAAGATAAGAAACCAGACATTATTCTAGTCAACAAAACAGCCCTTAATTATAGTGATCTTTTGTATTTAGTTGTATCTGAAGATACCAAGCGAGACTGCTATATGCAAATGGAAATCAGATACACTACCTAGCTACTAAGTGCAGGGCACTTGGTTCTCTGCAGTGACATGCCAAGCATACAAAAAAGACAGGGAGAGATTATCATTCTCATTTGGCAACTGGGACAGTGATTAGCCCAATCTCTATGGAGTGGGACAGCAGCTACTCAGAAGTCATGCTGAAAACCCAAGACAAAGCCAGGAATCCAGCGCATATAATTTTTATGCCAAACACCTTAACCAACCTTTCCAGTCTGTAGGAAACCATATTCCCAGCCATGGATGACAGCAAAGATGGACCCTTTTCTAGAAAGCCATGGCCACAGCCTTAGGAAACTTACCTGCAAGCAGTGACTGTACACAACTGGTATATAAACCATGATGTGATAAGTGAGATCCAACACTTAGTACAGCCCTCCCTCTCCTTCCCTCTTCCTTTTTTATGAGTGCAAAGATGTGTAGGTGCAGAGTGGAAAGACAAATCCACCCCCCCTGCCTCTAAAACCTTCCTCTAGAAAACCAAAATAATCATAGAACAGTTTGGGTTGGAAGGGACCTTGAACATCATCTAGTTCCAACCCCCATAGGCTGCCAAAGGGGAAAAAAAAGAAGTCTGCTCCTGTTGGATCCTTATCAAGGATCACCAGTATTCAACCATTTTCTGCACTCACTGCAAGCCAGGAAACCTTTGTGTTGTGCTCATCACTGGAAGAGCTCTCTTCCACACTGAACCAAGCTCCCGAACCAAAGCATGTGGAAGAGTGGAAGTGCATTTATTTCTCCCCACTTAGATATTTAAGGCATGGTACACACTTCAAGAATAGTCCATAAGCTACTCATGAAAACAGAATGCCTCAGCCTTTGTCAGTTACCCAAAATTAGCCTTAATAGCAAGCAATGGCAATATAAAATAAATGAATATTTTTAGTACAGTCCCAATATTAATACTACAGCTCCCTTGTTTGGAAAATCTTGTGGAGAAAAGAACATGGTACTGATTTCTAACCATACTTTTGGGCAAATCCAAGAGATATGCTCTGTGCACCCAGGTAAGAAAATCTCAGGACCTCAGGTGAAAGCCACCCCTTATGCCAAATGCTCACACCAAGGATTGTTTGTTGTGAACATCCCCCATTTAGGGTGCCTTGGGCAAAGGCATCTCCCATCCAAATGACACCCATCATCAGTAGCTGCCTAGTACTCAGCTAACAATGAACAAACATGTAATACGTTGCCCTCCTCTCTGCTTGGCAGGTTGAGGTGCACATGTTTCTGATGTTGAAGCAGAAACCTGTGTTTTCATAAGCAATAAGAGAGTGTACATGCACACAGACCACAGGAAAAGCTGTCATCACCATCACTTGATGTTAAAGAAAACAATACTCTGAGAACTGATGTGGAATTAGAAAGTTTGGGGTGCAAGAGGGAATCTAACTCGTGCTTGCAGGAATATTACAGCAGCTGTTTTAGTAGCAACAGTAGGCTGTGGGGGTGACCCATCAGAGTACAGGTCCTGAGACTAGAACAAAATCAGGTTCCTTCAACAGAGCCACATCTGATTGCACAACTGATGTAAGTAGCTGTCTCCTGTTAAAATGACAGCATCAGGAGTGTGTGGTTTTTCCCATTTGCCCAGATAGGATAACAATAAAAGCTTAGAAAAGCAAAAGGCAGGTGACCTCTAGATGCACTGGACAGTGCCTCTGGTATGACAGTACTGCTGCATTTGGAAAGCAGCTCTCCCAGAAGAAGAGGCCTCGGCCTGGTGAGCAATACTCCAACATTGCTTCTTTACAGTGTGGTTTGAGCAAGGGACAGCCCACAGCTGCTGCAGGAGCACAGAGCATCAGCAGTGTCCCCTTGCTCTCCTGTTGCAGGGTGGGAGGAACATGCCCATGGCTCTTTGTGGCAGAACAGCTCTCCCCTCCTATTAGTCTGACACGATGCCAGCATCTCAGGCAAGGAGTTAGCATGTAGACCACACCAAGCTTCTGATCATCTGCAGCACAAACCATTAGGCTACCAGCCTTTGCTTTTTCCATCTTGGCAGGACACTAAGCCAAAACCAGGGATCACCTCAAGTCCTTTTGCTGCCTAAAATTGTTAATAATTGAGCTCTGGATGAAAAACACATCCCAGATCCCTTGCTCAGTTTCTGCACATGAGAAGTCAGCTATTTAGACCACAGTAATGTCTTCCACAGTTCCTTAGAGACTTAGAGTTATAAATTCAACTCCAACCTTCCAAACATTTTACCCACAGACACATGGACTCCTCAGAGTTCAAGCATGCAGGCTTTTGCAAAGCAAACAGAGAAGATGCATTTCCACCATTGCATCACTGGCCCAACTGCAACTCACTTCAGGTCAGTCCTCATGCCATGTGTAGTGCAGTGGGCAAAGCTCTAGTAGGTGCACACACAGGGCTGTTAAAGACATGGCACCTTCAGGGGACAGCACAGGAGCTTCCCAGCAAACAGAGGGCACCTGTACTTGGCAAATGCTGAATACCTCCTCCCACTGCACCTGGGGCAGGTGGGGATGTCACCAGCTGCTCCTAACACCATCCTGCCTCACAAGCTAAGGCAACATCACAATCTGACTGTGAATCCTGCCTGGGCCCATCTTTATCCATGAGCACTCAAATGCCCTGCTGGGCCTAGCTCCATTCCTAGCAACATCTGCACCTTGCTTTGCCTGGGGCCTTACACATCCTGCAATGACTACTCTTTTCAGCTGATTTATCCTTGACAAGTGAGAGTCACAGCAAAGAGCTATTTCCATTTTTCCTCCACTGAGAGGGATAAAAGGAAGCAACTGATTTAAAAATACATAGAAGGTCAAGGAGGAAGTGTGTGACAGACAAACTTGTTGCATTTGCCTTCCTAGGTTCAGGACAAAATTTCTCTCCACAGGCTAGTTCTCCCATGGACTTCATTGGATGGGAACGAAGCCAGCACCAAGTGCTCTGGAAATCCCATCACAAATGCTTCCTTCATTTAGATGTTTTAATAGTGTTTACATCTCTCTGATGAAGACATACCTGCTGCAGAAAAAAAAAAAAGTGACCCACCAGAACTCTTTGAAGGAGGAATTAAATGCTTCATTAATTCAAAAATTGTTGAGATTGCAAATCAGGAACGGAACATACAGGTCTACAGGCAAGATAGCTAATAAATCATGAATGAAATGCTATGTTTATGCAACACTAGGGATGATATTTTAATTGCTTATTACTCTAATTGATTTAATTCAGTTGTTATGGCAACTTTCTCCTTTTAGTATATGCACTACAGTAGACTCCTACAGGCTAAAGCCATAAAGCAAAGCTGTGTGACACATCACAGTTGCAACATGTATCCTAAGATAAATAATATCACACTCATATGATACACAGTAGATGGAGACCACAGTTAGGGCTAATACCTTCTAGTCTAATGCTTTATCATTATACACTGATAAATTCTACAGTTTCTCTCAGCTGTCCCAACAGGTGACCTCCAAGCTGATCTCCACCACTAACTACTCTCAGTTTACACTGCTTGGCACCCTGCTGGAGCAAAAACAGAGGCCATTTTGTGAAGAAGCTAGTCAGTAATGGCAGTTTTGTCAGCACATGTGTTAATCATTACCTTGTCTATACTCTGATTCCATTCCAGAAAAGCTTTTACACAACAGCAATTCAGAGCAAGAACATGAAACCTGACAGCCAAGACCTGAAACCAAAATCCTGCCTTTTGGTCTTTAGAAGGTGGTACACAGTTCATTTAAACAAGAAGACCCAGCAAAGGCTTTGCTCTGCTATACTATACTTGCACATCCACTCCTATTTATCTCTCCTGCTCAGTGTCTCCCCAGTGATGGTGGAACTTGTGTGCAAACATACCCACTAACTTGTGCACAGCAAACAGATCTTGCTCTCCAAGCATGCATGACAGCAAGGCACTTTTTGCTGGTCCCTGGAGCACATCCTTAACATCTCGTGAGCCATCAGTCTCACCCACATGAAGTTTTTAGGGGGCTGAAGCCAGCAGCTGCCAGTTAGACATTGTTCGGAAATGGAAATACAAACATCTTCCCTTGTTAAAGGAATGTTGATCTGCAGAAGCTGGTTTCTGGTCTTGCGCCAATATCCATTGGGTCATATTTTACTGCACTTGGAAGCCCTGTGAGTGAAGTAGTATCACAAGAATCAGGCATTCACCTGTTAGTCCAGCCACTTCACAAGCAAGCAAAGAAAGGGAATGAGATCCTGAAGCAGCATTGTCTTTTAGGCCAGCCGGTCCTTCACAGTATGGTTCAGCCTTTCGTGCTACACAGCCAAGCAGAGCCTGCTCTAAGCACTAACAGAAACATATTCCACCAGGAAAAAAAAAAGAGCTGTTAAAGACCAGGGCCTGAGCACACCGACTGATTTACGCTGAGAAGTTGTATTGCTCCTTGTCACTTATGGAATCAGGCAGTGGAGAACGCAAGTTTCTTATTTAAAAGGCCATTATCAACATTTAATTATGGTGTCTCAATTCACTAGGAACAGAAGTGGTTCCACTATGAATCCCTTGTGGCCCAGTTCAGCCAACTGTGGGCAACTGAGCAGAGAGAAAACGCCTCTGATCCTCTCAGAAACCAGGGCTTGTCTACACCCACGTGAACCTTCAGCTCTAAATAAGTTGGACATTATCCCACAAAGACACAGGGAGTAACATCCCAGAGATGATACAGAAAATGTACAGCTAGGAGGGAATGTCTTCCCCACAGAAACATTCCCTTTCAGCCCCCTCTCATCCCCACCCAAACCAGTCTTACTGACAAAGCAGTTATGGAAATAAGCACATATTTAAACTCTTGAGACTTGCAAGAGTTCAAAGTTTCACCTTGTGGTACAAGAAAGCCCAAAACAGCTTTTAAAAAGCAGGCACAGCTCTGCTATTAAAAAAAAAAGCCAAAAAAAACACAACAAAAAACACAACAACAACCCAACCACCAAAAGCCCCATTCTTTGAACAAATCCAAGCAAACCTCCTTTGAGGGATACACAGCTATCTGACCCGGCCAAATCAAAGATGAGCCTAAATTATCAAACCACAGAAGTAAACCTGACAACCTCCTTGCAAACACGTTTCTTTTCATGGTGGGACACACTTGAAAGGGGCTGAATGGTAGACCTCAAGCTTTATTAAAAGAGGCTGATCTCACAAGCTGCTAGTAAATCCAGGGCCATTGCCTGTGGCTTCCTACCAGCCCACCTACGCAGCACATGCATTATCTGCTGACTCCTGAGCATGGTGGTTGCTGTACTGAAGCGACCCCAGCAGGTACCTTTGAAGTAGAAGCTGAACACCTTTGCTGAGCAGCTTTCATGTTCAAAGTGGTCACAAGAGACAGCATGGAAGCCATTCCTCTTAAGACATTACAGTGTGTGTTTCAAAGGTGAACACTTTCATGATATGATTGACTGATGATACGTGCGAGGTATTAGACAGAAGGGAATTTCATACAGAGCTTGGGAATATCAAGTGCCCATCTCTTATCTGTTGTACGTGGGAAGTGAGAAGTCCTGTAGTGTGTTCATGTATTTTTTTAAAAAAAATTAGCTATGAAGGCCATCAGGAAAAAAAAAACCAAGAGGACTATTTTTACAGCAGCAGTGGCCCTAACTCTTCTCACATATCCTTCCTACCTATGACTGACACCATCCTCTTAATTCCCAGCCCCAGCTTACACACTCTGCCTTTATGTTGGAAAATCCAAGGCAGGATTTCCCTTCACAGCAGCAGCAGCCAGAGCTGCAAGACAGGCTGGCCTGGCAGAGGGAGCATCTTTGTGCTTCCTCTCACTCCATCCTTTGCACAAGAAAGGACGAGAGGCAACATTTGTTTATCATGTACAAAGTGTAATAGGTCTATTGTGATGCTTAAAGCCACCTCAGCAGGCAGCTCAGCACAAGCTCTAGCTGCCTCTTTCTCTCTTTCTGGGGCTGGGAATATCTTTCCAGCAAGAACCATGTGCAGTTCCTTATTCCTTATTTTTTGCAACAGCGGCACCATTTGGAAATTCTTTAAGATGGGCAGGATGAGATGAAAAGGAACCAAGGTCAGGTTTGCCTTTGAGTCATCGCAGACGTTTTGGATTGCCAAGGTGCAGACACATCCTGCCACCAGCATTCATTCAGAAGGCCGGGAGCAGCAGCAACCACAAATCCAACAAGAGACCCAGAACATTTTGCCTGTCGTGACCTCTAACTTCACCACTAGTGGGAGCTCCCAGAAGCCAGATGTGCAAAAGCGCCATTCCCAACACTCATCCCAGCACGACCCAGCTGGGTGAGTAGCAGACACCTTGCACTCGCTTCCAAACCCGACAGGAGACAAGCTGAGAAGAGACTCACATCCACCAGCGAGCCTTTCTCTTTGCCAACTGCCCACCAGAACTTGTGGGGAACCTGGAACATAGCTGCAGTTCCAGGAAAGTCACAAAGCAAAAAAAAAAGGCAAGCCAAAAGCTTCAAGTAACCAACGGTAACTACACCAGTTAACAAATACAGCACTTGGTTTATTTTTGTTCTGAACCAAAACAAGACTCAGTAGGTTTGTCACCTGCAACCAAAGCACTCCATTTCCAAAGGAAGCAGTAAGAAGTCTTCAGATGTACAGTATGTATATCATACAGAGTACACAATAAATTACTATCTACATGCAACATGGCTACAAAAAAGTTACATACAGTGTAAAAAAATACAGTATTTTCTGCTCATTTTTTGTTTTACATTTTTTTCTGTACATTTTTTCATTTACATTTTTATATACATTTTTTGTAAACTTTTTTGTTTTTATAAAACTGAAATCACAAACAGTTATGAACTCACAGCACCGCTCTTACCATCCTAAAGCAAGGCTTGCATCTACAAAAACAGCCTTCAGCTTGTCTGCTCCTTCATTTCTACTTTGGCACCAACACACTTCACATCATTATTCCCAGCTAATTAGCCCACTTGCTACCTAACCACGTCCCCAGTATGGAGAAACCCAATCATACTTCAATTTGTGCTTCAATAATAAAAGTTGAGAAAAAACCCATTACATTAACTACTTCATCAACATCACATTTACCTGATATTACTGCATAATATCCACTTTTCCTGCACTAACTGCTTTACATAAGCATGCAAACAAGTCTGGTTATGATGCAATCAATAACATGAATATATTGCAAAACAACTACAAGGGTTAAATATTAAAAGAAATGCAGACTTACCAAGATTTAACCATGTTAATAAGTCTAAGCTAATAGTATGGGTTGACATGTTAACAGTGAAGATTTTCAACACACTGAAGCATAAAATGAGAATCAGTGTAAAAACATCAGCATTAAAGAAAATATTAATTACTCCCTGCCACACACTTTATACTATCCTTTAGTGAAAGCTAGTACTGACTAGAAATCAGCTACTTGCCCCTCATGCTCCTGTTGTGAACAAGGGATTCCTGAAGTTTATAAAAGCCAAGTTTAAAGAAAACCATCTTCTTGGAGGGTTACATGAAAAGGAGCACAGCACAGAAGTGTGAGAGCAGCTTCAGTATTTGACAGTAAATCATTTCAGCCTGGTACTACATGTCATTCCACAGATCACACTGGCTGAGTAAGTTATAATTCCAAACAGGAGTAGAGGTGCCCTCAAGGACTCCAGCCCAATGCCCTGCTCAAAGCAGGGCTAATGCTGAATTCCAGTCTAGCATGGGATTTTGTCATGACAGCTCCTGAGAACCTCCCAGGACAGTGACTGCAGAGCCTCTCTTGGATGGCTTCCATGCTGGACTGTCCCCACAGAGCAAGCTTCTGCCATTACCTAAGAACCTCACAGTTTAATGAAAGCTTCTCACTCCTGCTCCATCCTTCTCAGTCAAGACCCTGAAATCATTGTCTCCTCCAAAATACCACAAGGCTGCTGTTCAATCCCATTTCCCTTCCAAAGGCCACTTTGCCAGGCTGAGCATCCTCATTTTGCTTAACCTCTCCTTCTCAGGCCCTGTGCCCCAGGTATTGCATTTACGCTTGTTGACAACAGAACCAAACAGGGAATTTGTTGCTGAACTAGGGACCCGATTGGGATTTTTGTCTTCCTTAAAATCACAACAACAAAAAACCCAAGGCAGGCATTCAAAGCATTGAGATAACACAGCAATTCTTGCCTTAATACAGTTTACAGATTACCACCTCATTTTTTTTATTGCAAAAGGACTCCATTGTGCATTAAAAATCTCAAGCTAATACAATCAAGACAACGCTAAGACCGACAGCTGAGAGTTTGCCACTTTGTTTTAGGTTTGATTTCAAAGAAGAAGGTGCCTTCCAGATCACTTGGAGGAGAAGTGCTAAGGCTTTCTTCTCCGCTGCTCATATCTTCACAGGAGTCTTCACTAAAAGGAACAGTAGGAAAGGTAATTGAAACAAAACCCAACCCCTTGAAAACAGGGACACAATCCTGCGTTTCCTTGCAGCCCAGATCTGAATGCTGCCCAGCACTCAGGTTTAAATTAGAACAAGGTACAACTTCCTCTCTCCTAACACCAAAAACCTACCAACCAAGAAGCCAAGACATTTATGACAAGACATGAAATGTAAATCCCTCTAGGAGACTTACATGCTTTGTAAGCCTCCCTGCCTTAAAAAACAACAGTTCTTCCCCCCACCCCACACAAAGCACTTGCACTTTTTTGAACACAACAATGACAGTTCCTCAATTTTTTTTTTTAATTGTTTGAGATACATTTTAATTCCTCCTCTATTTTCAAAACTATCAATTGTTTTCCAAGTACTAGTGAATAGGCCTAGTTCTAGAAAGTTGCTATTAACATTTCCAGAAAATGAGAACTCCCAACAAATTAACCACCCAGTAAGTTTTACTAACCTCTCGCTTTCATTGAAACATCCACCCTCTGGTATTGTTGGCAACTCAGGAACACTGTAGTAACTGTTTTGTAGGTTCTGGGCTGTACGTCTTGAAACAATCCA
Source organism: Chaetura pelagica (assembly GCF_000747805.2). Taxonomy (NCBI): domain Eukaryota; kingdom Metazoa; phylum Chordata; class Aves; order Apodiformes; family Apodidae; genus Chaetura; species Chaetura pelagica. The sequence continues at coordinate 849,648 of NW_009952445.1, read as the reverse complement.
AACCAGCTTTTTATGATCAGGCTTGCAACATTCAGGAGAAGAATAATCTGCCAAGCATTTTGAGACCAGTTCCCTCCAGTAAAGCAGGTCACTATCACTTATCTGGAAAGCAAAAAAATACAATCTGTCTAGTCTGTTACACACAGCTCCAAAGATAAGCATTCTATTTTACCTTCTCAGAAAAGACCTGGAAAAATATCAGTCAAGATGTCTTAACTGTGATACCTTTAGTTAAAGTAGGGCTGCCTTTTGAAGGTGAGCTCCTGAACACCTCCTAGAAATCCCCACACTGAAGAAAGTAGGGCTGCCTTTTGAAGGTGAGCTCCTCACAAACACGTCCTAGAAATCCCCACACTGAATTCTGAATTAAGCTGACAGTTTGCCTGTCAGTTACTGCTGACATTTTCACTGCCCCTTCCAGAGGAAAAAATGGAACTTAACTCCTCATACTTTAAGAAACTACTTTGAACCCTCAAGAAACTGGGCTAGTTCAATTTGACCAGAAGACTGAAAAGCTTGTTTTAAACCATCAACTGATACAGTATACAGCTAGAACTATAAATTCTATGGTAGTTAATCAGGGCAAAAATAACAACCAGCCCAGCAGTGACTGCAGTCCAACAAACCTACTGGAAGTTTCTCTGAAGCAACCAGCTAGAACTGCCTAAGTTAAATCAGCTGCTTGTGATAGCATGGGCATTAAGTCAGCATTTCTTCTGATCTTATACATTTAAGCTAGTTTTTTAAACTATAATCCTTTTTGCTTGCCAGGCAGCTGCCAAGATGTACCAGTACAAAATGACTCCCTCACCTCATTCCCTCCCTGGCCCCATCCCTGCAGACATTCTGGGTCAGGCTTGATGGGGCTCTGAGCAACCTGGTCAAGTTGGAGGTGTCCCTGCTTATGGCAGGGGGGCTGGACTAGATGACCTTTAGAGGTCCCTTCCAACCCAAGACATTCTGATTCTAAGCAGCAGATTTTTTTGCATGTGGCATTCTACGAAGGAAACTGCCACAGTCACAAGAGTTGCAGGCAGGTGGCCACAGACCCATTTCATGGCTTTTATCAGCTGTAAGGACTGTACACTGACAGCAGAGACCCCTCCAGTGTCACATCCCACATCACTATCTGCAGCAGTCCCAACAACTGCAACAACAAGCCACAGAAAAATATTTACCTTTGAATGCTTTTGAACACGCAGAAGGATCTCCAACAGCTCAACAGATTTCAAAGTCTGAACTTCCAGAGTGAGAAGGCACAAGGCCAAGACAGATGGCTATGAGGACAAAAAAACACCCCCCTCAACATGACATGAATCAAAACCTACTGAAGAAGTCAAAGAAAGTGACTTCTACTTACTTTTGCTTTAGAAAAGACCAGACGACAGTTGCAAGCTTTTAGCTGTGCTTCCAACTTGTCCAGATTCAATACTTCTTTCCTGTAAGACACCCAAGAGCAGAAGCATTTGTATCCACAAGCATTCACTTGCCAGGAAGTGAAAACTAAGGAGCTGCCTCCTCTACAAACCACTGCTATCATCATTTGAGGCAACTAAAACGAGCTTAACAGAGACGTGCAGCTCAACTCACCGTTCTGAGGTATGACAGAGTACAATAGTATGGTACAAGTGCAAGAAGGTTAAGGCAGTAGTAGCTTTAAATTCAAAGTGCAACTTTTCTGAAATTATCTTTTCCATCCGTTTCAGGTCGGACACAGTGCATTTACATTGGCTGATCCGAATGATCTCATGAGCAGATGGAATATTGCATTCTTCTTCAATCACTCGGGCAGCCAGTTGGAAACAACAAACCCCAATGCAAGACAAATGCTTCGGCTTCACCTAAAAATAAGAGGAAGCACTGTGAATACTTCCCCCCGACTCAAACACCATGCTTATCAAACAGCTACAGCTCTCCTAACCGAGGTTATTCACAGCTCGTAAGAAAGGTTTCCTTATCTCAACCAGACCTACCTCGCCTGTTCGTAACTGGTTACATCAGAACTAGATGATCTTTAAGGTCCCTTCCAACCCAAACCATCCTATGAGTCTATGAAACACAGAGGAAGTAAAGCAAGTCAAGAGGAAGTTCGACAGCTGAGTACCCTCTGTCGAAACTGTTACTTCTTAACAGTTCAGCTGCAGGGAGAACTGCAGTACCCCGCTTCTCCAAGCGGCAGTGCTCACTTACCCTCCTTTAAAGCCTACACCAACCCAGCCCGAGCCTGTTCTAGGCAGTCTTCTCCCTCCACAACTACCTCTGCCATTTGCTCCCGTGCACCTGCATAACGTTTTGTACAACCCCAAGGGCAGTCAGACCGGAGAACTGACGCAACTCCAGTTTTTCTGCCAACTTGATAATGGGGAACCGGTTTAGATTCAATATTGTCTGCCATAAAGCAGCACAAACACAAAAAGAAAACCATCCAGGAAATGATCATTTGGTATTAATCCCAAGGCTAAGCTAAGCTTTAACACAGTACCTAGAAACAGCCTGTAACACAAGCTGGTTTATTCCTTCTTAACACCTCCTTTCTTAGTCTTTTACATCTAAGTGGTGAAGGCTACAGACTAATTAGACAAACCATGCTGCTGCTTGCCTTTAGAGGTAAAAAGAGGCCATACTATAAAACAGTTAATAAATCACACCAATGTAAGCTCACCTTTCATATATAAACTGCACTCAACTTCAAATTTACAAAGGAGGACTTCAGAAACATTCCCAGCACAGAACGAGTAAGTCACAACCTAGATCACAACCTTGCCCTTTTTTGTCAGACGACAAAGTTCACAGGAAGCTCAAATATTCCCAGCTGACATTATAGCAGGTCCTCTCCCCACAAAGTACCTTCATGAGAGCCAAGAATCTGTCCAGAATGTTAACAGCCAAAACAAATGTTTCAGTTGCAAAACCGAAGAAGTTGGTGAGACTCCAAAGATCTTCCACCTTGCCATTCCTTTGTCTGGGACACAGAGTGTTTTCATTCTACAGCAAGAGAAGCAAAGTCAGAATCACTCCGTGGCAGCAGGGATGACTGTGACCACTCTCTCCCTAAGCCATCGTTCACTTAGGTCAGAGGGAAGCAATTCTTTAATTCTAAAAATACTTTATTTCTCTAAATGAAAAAAGAAGATACTTAAGACTCAAAACACATCCGAGGCCAGAACCTGTCTCACTGGTGCAATACCAAACATAACCACATTTCCAAGTAGGCACTTGGAAACAAGTAGGTTCATTGAAGACAACAGTTCCCAAACGGTAACAGTGATTCCTTAGGGAAACTGAGATGACCAAACTCAGCCAATTCTCCTCTCTGCCTGTATGTCAATATATAAGCATTAAAAGCTGTGCTTTCAAAACAAACAAGCAGACTGATTTCTGAGACTTCCTTTTGTTAAACACGAAGGCCCTTTCCAAAAAAACCTCACGAGCATCTGAAGGAATTTAAGCCTGCCCTAAACTCTGTAAGGAACTCTGGTCATTTACGTGGAAATGTGTAGGCTTAGAATTATTTTTGGCTGTTAAGCACTGGGTGTTTCTCGGTTCCTTTCCCTAAACCTTGCTAATGAAAACCTTACCTGCTCGACATCCCAGCTTTCCCGCAGTGGCACAACACAGTGCCACGAAACTCCCGAAATGAAAATAACACAATTCGATTTGGTTCTGTGTCCACTCGAAGTTTAAACAATAAATACTAAACGCCCAAATATTCTACTTGCCCTGTAGGTCACAGTTCCTTGACAGTGCAGCCTAAGCTCGTAACTACAGCTTAATACAGAGTTAAAACAATAGGCAAGTGGTCTTATAGGGAAAAAAAAAGAACCAATTTCCCAGCCCGGAGTGTTTTTAACAAAAAGAGGTATTTCCTGCCCCGAGGAGGCCCTCCCAGCTCCCCCCTCACCTCGGCGGCCCCTTCGATGAGGCTGAGCCCCTTCTCGCGGGGCTGGAACCGCCCCTCCTGCTCCAGGTGGAGGTTCAGCTGCTTGAAAAGCCACAGCCCCTCGCTGCTCATCTTCTCCCCGGCCTCCGGATCCTCTCCCTTGACGGCAGAGACATCTCGTCAGCAGCTGCTTCCCACACACACACACACACACAAACAACACACCCCGGACAAAGACAACCGGGCGCTCCTCCCCCCCCGCTGAAGGCCGACAGCACCGGGGGAGGCGAACAAAGGGGCCTGACAGGGCCCAACCTGTCACACTCACCCGGTGATGATGATGAGGAGGAGGAGGAGGCGATGAGGAGGCACCGCGACC